>NC_066851.1:20348362-20648362 GCF_001640805.2 Lates calcarifer | reverse complement strand
TCTAATTTGTAATGGATTACACAGTTTCTCTTACTACTAAGTAGTAAAAGTCCTCTGGTTTCTTCGAGAATACCGATGAGAGACGAGTTAATAATTCCTGCCTTAAATGTGATAAATCCATGTCAGTTGGTTACAACAATGTAAAAGATTCCTCTCAATTTTCTAGTCGAATAATGGCATTAGAGGAAGATAAGACAACGGGACAGTGGAAGGAAAAGAGTGTTTGTATGGGTGATACGAAAACATGCTCTTTTCCTGGACTCATCAATCATCACCACAAGTTCATCATCTCATTTGCTGAAGATGAAGCAGGTAATGTTTCTTCTGTCTCTCACAACCTTTAGCACTGAATTTCAACAACTTAAAATGACTGACAAGCTCTTTCTGGTTTTTAAAAACATTTTTTTTAAGGGGAGCTGTATTTTCTTGCCACTGCGTACCCCAGTGCCATGTCTCCTTTTGGAACTGTTTTCAAATTCATGGATCCCTCCAGGTAAAGTATCAGTATCAGCTTATCATATATATAATGCATGTGTTTTTAGTCATCATCATCATCTATCAAGTGATAAGCAGGGCTCATGAGAATCTGTTTCCTGTAGGCTTGTATTGTGTATTCAGAATACACGTGTGGTAGAGCTACTTTAAGTGTGTTTTGTTCAGTCTCTTTGCAACTGCTTGATTGCTTTAGACCAAGCTTCTGACTGTAATTAAATAGGTTGAAGACCTTACCTAACCGTTTCATTTTGGGTACATTTTGTGCACAAAAATGGGGGTAAATGGTTAGAGGTTAACTCTTCGACTTCTGCAGGAGAGCTCCTCCAGGGAAATGTAAGCAGAAGCCACTGCCTGTCAAAGTGAGGGGGAAAAAGTTTCCATTTGTGCCCAGGGAATGTAAGTCACCTGAGTTTACCATCACATTTTTATCATCATCTTCTTATAGCTTAATGTATCATTTTTATTGGGTGCACATGCCAGACCTTGATGAAAATTTGAAAAGGGAAATTTTCTTTGACTGAACTTGTCTGACAGAGTGGAGCCACTGAAATTGCACCTTATACCGAAATATGTCCATGGTGTTTTTCAGTTTTTAGAGTGAAAATGGTCTTGGTTCAGTCAACGTGCACTAAATATAAACAACATACACACAACATATTATCAAGTCAATTAAACTGATGTTAGAAGTTAGTATAAGTGTTATGCAGAAAAGGGTTAAGAGAAAAATCTGTTCTGGCAAGCCAGCAAATTGCCTACATTCAGTGTTTACTCTTGAGGCCATATATAAAACTATAAAAAGCAGTCTCCCTTTTACATCAAACATATTTAAAGTAGAGACAAAAGAGGAAAGCATTTCAAACATCTTGGCCTGTTTTCAAAGCCAAATATTCAGTCCAGCTTTATAAAACGCAACATGTGGCTGCACATTTGAAGGAGTAAAACAGTGAAAATGGATATTTATGACATCTGTACCATTTCAGTGACTGTGCTGGACATAAATGAAAAACCTACAAGACCACCACCAAGAAAACTCAAACTCACCACCAAACCACTGGTGACGAGCAGCCAGGTCAAACCTACGACGACGGCGGCCAGCACGATGACGACAACAACAGCGACGTTGACAACAAAGAGCACTGGTGCGCTGAAGTGGAAATCACCTGATAAGAAAGCAAAGAAGAAAAATAAATTGAAACCGTGGGGGAAAAACAAAATGCTGAACAAGCAGGAAGTCAAGAAGAAGAATGCTTTACAGCAGAAATCCAGGGAGGAGTCAAAGAAGATTGCTGTGATCAAGCCTGACAAAGATAAAGTAAAACCAAAGACCAATCAGACTGCGACAGATAATTTAAAAACTAACACCCTGAAAACCTCAAACAGCCTGAAAGATAACGCATTCAACACAAAAAAGAAGACTGCTGAGAGGAAAGGCACACAGAAGCAAATCAGACTTGAGAAAAACAGCATAAAGATGAAAGAATCAGCAGCAGAATATCATGCTTTCATGAACAAAACTAAGACGAACTTGAATGTAAAAAGCAACAGGACAATGAGAAACCAACTTCAGGTGAAAAACAAGCAAGCAAGAGTTTCCAAAGCACTTTAAAATCTTATTTTTTATTATGACCAAGTCACTGTTGTTTTGTATGTTTTTTGTATGTGAATCAGTCAATGTTGACTGTCACATTGGTTTGATATTTTGGGAAAAGCACAGACTTGCTTTCTTTCCAAGAATTAGATGATAAGACTGATACCAGCGACATGTCTGTTCAGTAAGCAGCAGCTGTTTAGCATAGCATAAACACAATCCACTTCCCAGCAGAGCTCACTAATTAACATGTTTTATCTTGTTTTATTACTTTTGGATAAAAGCAGGCGAGCTGTTTCCCCGTTTCCAGTTTTTACATAAGGCTAAGCTAACCATCTCATAGCTGTAGCTTCGTATTTACTGCACAGCGAGGAGAGCGGTGAGTCTTCTCATCTACTGCTCAGTAAGAAAGCAAATAAGTACATTTCCCAAAATGTTGAACTATACCTTTAAGGACACAAGTGTTGCATGCAATTATGCATGTAATGACACTGTTTCCTTAACATTTTATTTTTGACAGTCATAAAATGTTTGGTTAATCACTGCCCCGTCTGTATTTAGAACATATCAAATAGGTTTGAAATGGAAATAAGGAGCAAACTCACACAAAAACTTCCAACGATACCAAACCCCAGTGTTGTTAAAATGCTCTAATTTTACAACACATGCAAGTGCTAAAAATAAACATTTGAAAGTGTCTGTGTGTGTGTGTTTCAGAAGCTCTCTGTAATTAAACTCCACACCACTGATCATAACTGAAACCACTGTGACCATGGCTTGTATAATGGCTGCTGTAAACATAAAGCTGCCCTGACAGTGACATGCAGTTGTGCACACTGAGGTTACGTCTGACAGTCCTCAAAGCCCACAGTGTGTATTTCATAATTTCTAAAAAAGAGCCTCATATGGCATTTTGTAACTTGTTTTGGTTATGATGAAGGAAAGGTCACCCGAGGGAAGGCGCTCTCCTCTGCTTTCGTAACACCTAACAAAAATGACATGACAAAAGAAACATATCGTACCATATGATGAAAGCAGTGTGTTTGATTGACATGACAATGTAAAGACAGGCAACATACCATACAAGAGCACGTCATGTTATCAAATAAACATGAGAAGTCATGATAATCTTATTCACTTGAGTCAGCAGTGCTAATTCACAACAGAAGTTATCTCACTGTACATATTCTGTCTGTATTTGCTGCTGGAAACGTAATTTCCCTGAGGGAGTCATCCCAAAGGGATCGATAAAGTCTAAGTCTATATAGAGCAGGTCTAGACTGTACCCTTTATCTCATAAAATTTACAGAGAGATCCCACCATGACTGTGGCAAGGAAAAACTTCCTTTTAAGAGGCAGAAACCTTGAGCAGAACCGGACTCAGGGTGGGCGGCCATCTGCCTCTGTCTCATCTGAAAGGCTTCTCGAGTTCTGAGGAAGGAACTGAAGAGGCCTCTTGGATGAGAGATGAAATATCTTCAAGGAACCTAAAAGAAGTCCATGTGGCTTCGAACTCGAGCACTTAAGACCACCATGACCTGGATGACCGAGACCCTACACAGACGTCATAATCATTTTCTGAAAACTTCAACCAAATCCTGTCTTCACCGCTGAAGCCATACTTTCTACCATGACATAACATAATTTACCCTAATTATTATACCATACTGTTTTGTAACATGACATGAACTTGCCATACCATGACACATAACACAAGATGATGTTTCATTCCCATGTGTAACCAAGAGATTGCTTAGACAAGGGATTCTTTCTCGGCTCCTAACATGCGAACAGTCAGGTGTGGTCATGTTTTCCTGACAACATATTAGTCAGACATTTTGAAGACCTGTCTTAAACTGAGGTGCTATGGAATAAAAGTATTTCAAGTTCAGAGACCCTCTTATATTGCAGGGCTCCAAGTGCTCATTTCCCTCCACATCAAGGGTAAGTCTGCTGTGTGTCCTCTGTATGTTGTAGTATATGTTGCTGTTTAAATTTAAACCACAGGACCCTCTCAAATTACAGACCTTCAAAACTATGCATCTGTGCTTAAATGTAGCCAGTTAAAAAGACCTGGTGGTGCTACACAAATCAACTTCTTTGGATCTTTGGGAGTTTTTTGCTTTAACACACACAAAAGTACCTACTTTTGTGACAGAGATGAGGCTGCCAGAGCAATGTGTGGAAGTGGTTCTTTTCCTGTTGTGCAAGAGCTCCTATTAGCTCTGTTTGTCATTACCTGGGGCTGTTTTGCTAGAGGGGCAACACTTTGAAGTGTAAAAACCACACCACTTTTCAACTGACACAACGCTTCACTGACATGTGAGGTGACTCACAACATGATGGTCTCCCCTTTCAAAGAAGATGTCTGCAGGTTTCTGTGATTTATCATTTCTTGTTGGATTCCTTCCAATAATGTAAAGAGCTGCCCTGTGCTGAAATAAGTGAATTTGAATGTTGGGCAAAAACATAGATGCTCTCTTTTTCAAAACTTAAATATATACTTAGATTATATATTGAATAATTGGATCATCTGAAGTTCACTTTACAGTAATCTGGGTGCCATTGAGTTTACAGTGTGACCAGCTTCAATTGAGCCTACTTATAGTGTGGCCCTCGAGGTGAGGATGATAGTTCAGAGCGTCCAGCTGTCTGTATCCATGGCAGAGGTACCAACATCCTGTAATGCCTTTGAAAACAGAGGAAAATGTTATTAACAGAGCAGTGTAGAGTGGCTGAATAGTTGAGTAAAAAAATGTGGCGTTCGTGTGCTGCCTGGATTTTTCTTTTGCAGCCTGAAGACGTGTAATCAGGTGGGTTGGAGACTCTGAATTGCACAGTGTTTGAGATTACAACATTCTGCCATACTACACACTCATTCTGTACTGTTAGGCACATGGAATGCTGTTCTGTGTACTATACACAGTATCATTATAACAGAGGTCTGCCTTCATAACAAATAATAAATAATAATAAATTACTTTGCTTTATTGATTTAGCTTTTAAAAATATCTGTAGAGCCATACAGGTACAGTGGGCTGTTGGCTCTCACAGATAAAAACATCCAAGACTTTAACATCATCTCCAGTGGAGCTCTCTCAGCTTTGTGAGAAATGTAGCACCACTCCACAACTTACTCTCAGTGTAGAAATGGTGAACTGTGACTGACCGCAGGACTAGTCTATTTTGATATAGGAGTAAAAAAAAAACAAAAAAAACTTGACTATGTATGGAGTTATGGTCCAAATTTAGCAAGAAACCCAAGAAAAACTCTTGGATCAATATGAATGCAGTGCTGAAATTATAAAGCAATTTTAAAAACAGGCTGCTGGATTTGAAATTCTGTTTGAAGCCACATCTGAAAAAAAAAAAACCTATCAATCTCCACCATCAATCATGTTCATAAAAAAATCTAAATCCACAACAGAGTAGTGTTTTTGAACAAGTTGTCATTGCTGCCTTAAAAATGTAATTAACTGAAACGTGTAGCAAAAAGGTAGTTTGACCAGTGCTGAAACAGAAGCAGAGAATAGCTTACATTGCATTTAAAAGTCTCAGCCACTCCCTCCCATTACTTTATAAAGTTTGGCTTCACCAAAAAGCCTTGAATATGCTTAGAGATTATTCTCACCCAGCGGCTGCCCAGTTTAAAGGAGGCACATTCCCTGAGGGTTTTGTTTTTAGCTCATTTCCAGTCAAATTTTTTGTGGTTTGTGTAGTTTTTGGAGCTCACCGATGCAAATCAAAATTTGTTATAACAGCAATAAACTTAACTCAAACCAAATCCGTACAATCATATCCAGAAATGTCTTCCTTCAATCAGCAGGCTCTTGCTATAGCTAAGGCACATTACTGCCCCCTACTGGCCATACTTTGTAACTAATGTTGGGTATTACAGAGGATCACCAGTGACTGTTCAACCTGATGGTAGAGTGAGAAAATGTGGATGAAAGAGACCTACATCTGTAGGAATCGTGCCTTACACACTTTGACCTCTTAAAATACTGACAGGGGTGAACAGGTTTCCCTTTAACTGAGAGGTCACAGGGTTTGATCTTTGTTTCCAACAGAAGCTTCAGCATGTTTGTCCTGTCCAAGTGTCACTGACCCACTGACCTGCTGCTGGTCAAACTCTGTAAGTTTTTCTAAATAACAGCATCGCACACATGAGAACTGGTGAAGCTGGAAAATATTTGACCTGATGTTTTGTTTTCATGCAGCAGCAAGTGTCAACTTTAAACATTCACAGCATGGACCTCAATTTGAAATATAACCCAGTCAGCAGTTCTTTACTTTCTTCATCAAGATGTTTTAATGTTGTACTATCTAATGTTTTATAATCAGTCATTGTGATTTTGTGCTACTAGTCTCTTTGAAATTACACATGCCTTAAAGTAGGAAGATATAAAAATGTTAAGAGCATTAAAGGGGAGGATGTTTACTCTTTAGAAATGAATAGATGGAAGATTTACCAGCATTAAAACAGATAAAATACCAAATGTTCTGCAACTTTTTAATACTGGAGGTTGTTGTTGCCCAGTAGTGTTTCTCCATCTTGTTTATTTGAGGAATAATTACACATATTAAGTATTTTGTTGCAAAGACTTGAGGCACATTTCATTTCTTTCTTCAATGGCAGCGTGTACCTCCAGGATTTAATAACCAGTGAACTCACTGTGTTGTTGTTAGAGATGTGTTTAATCCAGGTTGCATTAATGTTACACAACAGTGCATCTGACGTAGATGCAGCTGAGTGGAATGATAATTAACACAGTCTAGTGTAAAAAAAAAAAAAACACTACTTGATTATTGGTGTTTTGAACTTGCTCTGTGAATCACAGCCTGTTTAAAAAACACTGATATTTGTGCTTTTTCCTTCATTATGTGCACATACTACATGTATTTAAGTGCATTCTTTAGTGTGGATTAACACTGATTATACAGTGGTTGTGCTAATAACAAGTGAGTGAATACTGTGGCACCATGTTTCCCTCTCTCTAACTTGCTCTGTCAGCGGCTGATCTTGTACACCTCGTCTCCGACCTGCAGGATCCCCGTCTTCTTCACAGTGTGCAGCTGTCCAAACAGCGGAGACGATTTGTAGATTTGCTTCTCGGATGGTTTACACAGACGATAGCTGTGAAAGAATTGTCATCAGGATAAGTTTGAAGGCATTTAGGGTGTGACGACAGAGACGACAGAGAGGGAAAAGAGCCACTATGAAGATGCATGCAACACACATGGAATATCTACTTGCTTATAAGAAGATTTTCTTAAAGTTTTTCTTAAACCTTTTTCTTGAAACCTTACCTTTTCAGTGTTTCCAGAGGCTCTTTTCTGTTGATTATACCAGTTTCAGGGTCAACTGTGGTGAAAATGCATCTGGATACAACAAAAGTTACAGTTTGCATTCATTCTGTAAATTCATGCATTTTAACATCAAATAGACACTTAAATTGACAATCACTGGCAGATTGAATTCGTATCCAGGGAATCGAACTCCCTGCAGAGAAAGCACTGCAAATGAAGTGATTCTGTCTCTGATAAAATCTGTGTGAGGCATCAACCATGTTACCTTCCACATGACATTACACGCTGCAGTCGCACGCTGCCAATCTGGATCTCCTCCCATGAATCCTGAAAAAGCAAAGCAGTTGGTTTTGGAGTTGGGAGATAAATTTAGTCCACGCTGCTCACACTGAAAAGGGCGAGGTATTAGTCAGAAGTAAAGAACCAAATGATCATTTTTCAGACAGGAGGGAAAAATAAAACAAAAACCTCATGGGCTGTAGCATAGAGACACAAAGGATCCGTTATTTTTAAGATGTTTTGATGACTCTAATCTTACGTTTATGTGACTCACTGATATGTTTCTATTTGTTAATGTAACCAGGTTTTATAATCTTGTAGGTAAACAAAAGAATCAGCGAGGGAAAAGAAATCTGAGTAATATTTGTGCTTCTTTTTGGCTAAAGATGAACAACACACCTCATCAAAAGCCTCACAGTCACTTATTACGATGTTTGGGCGGAAACGCTCCACCGTGACGTCCTTGTCCAATTTGCTGCTGAGGTCTTTAACAGACGCCTCCGACAGCAGCATCACAGGTCCGATATCTGGGTACGCCACCTGCTGGATAAACAGGTAAACACAAATGACATCTGGGATTTCAATTCAGGGAGAATTAACGCAAACAAAAAGCAGGAGAAATGCATTTTCTCTTGAGAGATGCATAAAGATGGAGCGTTAAAACCTGGGAATAAAAAGCAACCACACGCTGCATATTACTACCTCATATTGTGGGAAAAGAGGCTCTTTCTCCACCGGCCTCCTGGCTCTCATCTGAGGTTCAAAGTGCACCAAGCGAAAGGTTTTCTCTGCCCCCAGATAATGAGTGAGCCAGCGAGACGCTTCGTCGCCACAGTCCCGGCCCTGAATGTCAGCACTAAACACTCTGCAACACAAAAACAAGAAGCAGTTGGAACACAAGTAAACAATGTATAAAATGGTCTAAAATCTACCATGTGTGAAGTGGTTTCTACAATTTTTATAGAATCTGATGTCCTTAGTGAAGACGTCACAGGCATTTTTCACAGTTTTCTAACGATTGATGTGGAACATAATCAACAGGTTAACACCCTGGCAGCTTCAGCTGTTTGTGTCAGTCTTTCAAAGATGACTCATGAGCTTCAGGTCATGAATATATTTTAAATCAGACTCCTGATACCATTGGTTAAATCTTAAATTGAGCTGTAGACAAATAGTTACTGGAAAAAAAATTGAACTCCATCATCCAGAAAATTAAACCCGATGTGATGGTAGCCTAAAGATTCAGCTGCATACCACATAACCCCAGTATCCACTGTACTAACTCTATCAAAACAACAACAGGTGAAATAACCTGTTAATGAATCAGTCAAAGAGGATTATGTTGCCAAAAGTAAACCCCAGTGACCTGCAGTCGATGACGGCGTTATCGGGCTGTTTGATGGGGAACCTCAGCTCCTCCATATTTGGTCCATTCAAACAAACCCGACCTCCCTCGCAGGTCAGCGACACCAACACCAGACGAGGCTCCTGTCTGCCCGTCACCATGTGACCGTCCTCTGTCACCACCAGCCAGTGTCTGCAAAACAAAACAAACACAACAGTGGATTTCTCCCAGTTGCACCATTTGGTATCCCTGGCTGAACTCCAGTGTCCAGGTACTTGCACCTGCACTCTGAGCCCTCAGAGGTAAAGTTACAGGAAAGGGAAGACAGGACTGATAACATCACAGGTTACCATGGATACAGTGGTACTGCTGACTCATGCAGAAATCCCATATTTACATCACATTTTATTTTTAACCAACTGGTTAGTTGATCTGGGAATCATATGCAAAACATGTTTCTCTGAAGATTTAAACCAACTCTGCAGTGTTATGCAACAGCAGTATAAACATTCACAAATGTTCTCATCAGCTCCCGCCATTTTATTGTTTTTCCTGGATTTTACATCACATATTTGACGCACGATCCAGTGGGCAACTGCAATAAAATTTGGCAATTCAGACTCATGTCAAGTCTTTGTCAAAACCTCCGTAACAGTTCAGAAATAACGAGACACAATGAAGGAAGATTACCATACAAAACCAAATTCAGTCAGTCAGTGAGCGTCATACTGTTGCACATTGCTTCCATTTGTGCCATTGAGTGAATTGAAGTAGATATACACTTAACTTTTTTTCCTAAATAAATAATAATAAAAATATATATACTACTTCTGGGACCTCTGGGGCTCCAGCTAAAATATATTAGGCTACATTCGTGGATTAAAATGGGATGTAAAAAGCACTTTACTGAAGCTGGTTGAGGTGGTGCTAAATTTGCCTGATTTTAAATAACTCTAGCTGTTAAATGTAGTGGGGTGGAGGCACCGTAATTCTGACCATACGATGCAGATTCGCGTGTTTCTGTCTGAGCAGGTCAGTGAACACCTGACAGGTGAACAGCTGCACTCTGAACATTTAAAACTTTAAACCCTTTGTGCACAACACTCACCGATCCTGCAGTTCTCCGAACCTCAAACCGATTTTCTGGCATTCTGCGAGAGCCACAGACACCGCTTTGCCAGACTTCAGAGGGTGAATGAGGAGCTGCGACACAACGCCTACACGAACAACTTTTTCTGGCTTTCGCAGGTATTTATATCCGAGCCCGAGTCCCAGAACAGCAACGCCCGCCCCGCCGATCAGGAGAGCGGCCTTCTTATTCTGGGCCAACGTGCTCACAACCAGCTCCTTCAGGTCCATTTTGGAGGCTTGGAGATTTACTTTGACACTGAACTTTGGCTGGAGCGACAGTGGGCTCCATGTGTAACGTTCACTGACGCTCGGTCAACAGAAACACGCCTCCGCCGCTTGGGTCTCATAGGTTAGGAGGCCAAAGGGGGGACGGTGGGTAAGGCCCCTCTTGGACCTCACTATGCATGGAAGTCACAGCATACGACAGTACGAAGACACCAACCAGTACACTGACGCTGACATGATGAATGAATCGATCAGAAAAGTAGTTGGTTAATCATTTAAGTCTTTAAAACGCACAGGTAGCAGCTCAGTTTTCTATAACAGCAAATCTGATTATGGTTTTTGTCTGTTGGTCAGACAATGATGATTATTTATTAATCATTGTGCCCCCAAATCCCAGAACTCACTCATGTGCGTGCACTCTTGTGCAAAGCAGCTGTGGAAGTGCCTCCTTTTAAAACAATAAGCTAAAGGCATGATCAGTGCTCCAGTACAAGTTCACTTTAACGCCTCAGGCTGACTGTGTCCACATTGAACCATAAACACAGTTAAACATGTATTTGATGTGCTACGTTTTTTCAAAGTCTTCTAACCTCTGGGGAACAAATTTGCATGTAGTTAGTTAATTATGTTAAGTTCAGTTAAATGAATTAAATAAAGTGATGGAGAAGATCTCTGTAGCACACACATAACAAATACACAAGTGCACTTTAACACTGAGTACAAATTGGCATTAATATGTGACAGACACCTTCAGTCTTAACCTGCCCAGGAATTTTTCCAAAAACAGAGAAGAAACCAAGTGACGTAATGTCATAGCTGACCTTCTCAGAGGAACTATTTTTGTCTTTGACATAGATACTCAGGTCTATGGCCAAAGTAGAAAACAGCAGATGCTCCAGCCACGGGGGGTCAATACAGGGATTTGTCGAATGGATACTCCTTCTGTTGCTTTTCTGTGCACATCTAATGGCTGAAGGCAGACTCACAGGCACAAAGCCAGGCCTTACAAGCTGGTTCGACGTTGTAGTGGCAAGCAAATTTTGATAACGAGATACAGTCCTAATTGCTCTATTCTCAGCCACTGACACTGTGATGTTATAATTCTCTTCTTAGCGCACACAACAGAGGACAAGATTTTTCCTGATCCTCAGCTCGTCATTCACTTTATTGATGCCATTTCCTGCAGAACTACTTTCATATATGGTAATTAAGAGGAGTGGCTCCCAAACTATATCAGTATCAGAGTATAAGGTTAATTGCAACCACTAAAGATTAGGGAGCGTTCCCTGGTTTTGAGGGGTCACAAGCCAAAAATGTTGGGAACCCACAATACAGAGCATACGAGGCGAGACTGATGAGTTCATGGCCTTAGGTAGACAGTCTGAGTCTGTCTGAGATGGGCCACTGCAGCATTGTCACAGTCAAAATGGCGCCCACTGAGCTCCTTCTTCATCTTGGGGAAGAGGCAGTAGTCTGAGGAGTCAGATCAGGTGAAGAACAGGTGTTGGATGATGATGTTCATCATGCTTCTATCCAGCACAAACTTACTGTAACGCTATTACATACAGCATCTTATTCTGTTGGACTGATCAACCGTCTGAGAGACTACCTGGGCTTTGATTAAGACTAGACTTGATAAGAAACATTAAGAGCATGTGTGATCTCCAAACCTGTCGCACTTTAAGACAGACATGAAACTTACAAAGCAAACAAAACCAGACATGGTCCATGTGAAAAAATGCAAGGACAGACATGTTATACAAGGAGTGGACAAAATAGCAGCATTTTTAAACAGTAAATGCCAATTAGCTTAATAAGTTTCAGTTCTGGTGACGTCCGTTCCTCAGCTAATTCAGTGTCCATGTGTTACTAATGTACCTTTAAGATCATTTAGTTGAACCTCACTGATATAAACGTGATGAACAAATATAGAACACCTCTCAGTGTAACGATGTACAGTTCAGCAGCACCATGAACTACAGCCTCCAAAATAACCAGGAATTGAATCAGTGCCTCTTTAAACAAATAAAAACTGATCATTATAATTATTGTGAATGGAGGATTTAATGCAGAACTGTTGTATTAGACTGCCTTAGTTTTAGTGAACTCTTTATTGTGTGGATCCATAATGTCTGAATAGGAATGTCCTGGAAAGAACTTTGTAAAATGGTACTAATTATAGAGAAAACCTCAATTTACACCCAAGTTAATCACCATTCAATCAACATTTCTCTAGAGTTAGAGCTAAATTACATCATTCTTTCCAGGAAAAAATCATTGAAAATTATTTTGATATTATGGACCCACAAAATATAGAGTTACCAGACAACCAAATGAATCAACACCTCTAGAAGTCTTAACAAAAACCCAATATTATGGTATGTTGTTAAGACTTTCTTCTTCGTTTTACTGCTGTGAAATTGAGTGTTTCTGTTATTTTGTCCACCCCCCGTTCACTGTACCACACGTTGATAAGTTAAATATAACAAATATACAGTACATCCTGCCTCAAACCATGACATAACGATACAACGCCATACTTCAGCTCGTGACTAACCTGCTGTAGGTTGTCCGGAACTGGACTTCAGTCAGAATTCCCAGGGGGACACCATCTGGACCGAAACGGCCGTTTCTATACATTCAGCAGGCTTTTCTCACACAGCACATGTTGATAAACAGCACGGAGGTGGTAGAATCACATGACTACAGCTTATATGACTTATATCATTTACAGAAATACATGTCACAAGTCCTTTCTGTAAATTAGAAATCATTTAAGGTGGCGAAGCTCGTCAGTAAAACTCAAAAACAGGCTTACTTATTTATCCGTGTTTTTAATGTTTTCTGTGCATGTTCTTTTCTAAACTCGGCCAAAATCGGACAATATTGTTTTGAAGTACATACGATGTGCATGACTTTATCTTGCCATAGTCTCAACTGTACATATATCCCTTGGCAAGTTGTGATAAAAAATGTTCTTATTATTTTCAAGTACTCTGTGAGTGTTCAAGTACTACCTGTTTATGCTAGTGCAACATGATGTAGTCCTACTTTAAAACTAATACAGTACTTGCAGAAAATATACAGTTATTGTCACTTATTATTAAAAGCAAGTCATCATCAGAAAGAATCATAATCATCATTTTTCTTCCATTATCATGTGCAACTTATGTCTTTTGGTAAGGTACAAGTCCATTTTGTTAGAACAGATGAGATAAGTTTCTTAACAGACACCAGACCCTACGTAGATCAAATAGTATTTGCAATTTTTTTTTTTTTGACACTTACATAGGTGGGATTTCTCCCCACAAGGCAAAACAATAAATGGCAGAAAGTCAGAAGAAAAAAAAACCACCTTCAAATAATCAGAATATCACTGATCTGTGATATTGGATTTATTTCAAGAGTGATCTTGAGATAAAATCTTAAAATAAAATTCATTTTCCTGTCACCCTGGCTCATGTACGGTTTCCTCAGGTGGTGACAGAGGTGGAGTATAACTAAATACATTTACTCAAGTATTGTAAATATTTGGCAGATTAATCAATAATGAAAAAAATCATTAGTTGTGTGCTTTATAACACAGACATTTTGTGGCTGTATTGCTTTCTGGTCAATTGAGGCAGCTGCTGGTGTAATTCTGCCCGCTTTATGCTGGATTTCTTTCTGTAAGATTGTTGAACCGTTGTGTTTCAAAATGAATCAAATCCCTGCAAATCAAAGAGCAGAAGCCCTTCCTGTCTTCCTTTCTGATTTGACGCAAAAACCTGTCACTTTCTGTGAGAGTTTGAAATAAATCAAACATCTTTGGGGATTAAAACTCTGTTGTAGCTGCCTGAAATAAACTTAACGTGACATCACGTCGCCCACAGAAAAAACACACAACCAAACAACAGGTCCAGAAATACAAGAGATAGTATCTGAGGGTGGATTTCTACTTTTCCATCAATCACACAGACTCAGTCTATTGTGGCATAATTGACTGCGACTGACAACCAACTCATTATCCTTTGTCCAAACACAGAAAACCCCCTCCCATCTGCCACTGCAGACTGCTACTAAAAATAGTTAGCATCTACTGTTTGATCCAGATGTGATTTGGACAGCTCTGCACGCTTCATATGTGATGCCTTTTGTTTAGTAGTCAATGAGAGTTGTGAAGCCGCACAGTCCTTCAGGTCAAAAAGAGCAGACTGGAGAGAAATATAGCAGAGTCACACCCCAACCATGTACTTTGATAGACATTTTCAGAATTCATTTTCATCTGTCTACAAAGAGCAGGAGGCCAGTCAGAGGGATTTAGAAGAATATTTCTAAAATAAGTTTAGTTCACTCATTTATTTAAATGTTTATGTGAAGCTAAGCTAACCAGCTGCTGGTTGTAGCTTCATATTTAACATATACACATGACAGAAGCATTGATCTTCTCACTTGGCAGAAAAGCAAATAAGCATCACTAAATGTCAAACTATTCCTTTAGACAAACTGTCTATTAATGAGTGAATTTTAGGGGTGTTAGTAGGTGGGTTTATGAACTCCAGACAGAGCCAGGGTTGTTTGTTTACAGTCTTAATGTTAAACTAGGCTAACCACCTCCTCCTAGAATTGATTTTCTTATCTAACTCACTGCAAAAAAACAAAAAAGTGTATTTTCTAAAATCTTTCACTGTGTCTTTACTAGTGTGATAACTTTATCTTGCAAGTCAGTCTGATATCACCAAATGGCATATGAGAAAACATGCCAATTTCCTGTCATTTCATGTGTTATCACTATGTCTTTTTGCTTTTCATGTGTCATTTCATGCCAGATACCTACCTAACTAACCTTCCCCCCTAACTGCTGACTAAAATGATGTGCAAAAAGCTTAAAATGTGTAGACATGACACATGAAATACATGAAACATGACTGGAAAGCGGCGTGCTATTTATACTCAATCCCACAAAATCACATTACACAAGTACCTGAATGGTTAGTGTGTATATCTGCTCTGTTTGCTGAAGGACTGATATGAAAAACATCTCACTGTAAACTCCATGATGCAGACCAGTACCTGCTCTGGACTGACATCTGGACCCAGTAGTGCCAAACAGAGACTAATAACATAACCAACCAGCAGCTACAGGGGTGGACAAAGTAACAGAAACACCTTACAGTACAGTAACCGTGCAGTAAATTTTAGGCTGGCGTAGCTCATCATGTTCATGTTCAGTTTTTGTTGAGACCGTCAGAGTTGTTGATTTAACCGGATGGTCATTTTTAAAGCAGTGCTCTGTAGTGTCGTTACACAAATCCAGATAAGTGTGTTTCAGTCAGTGCTGTGCTGGTGAGTGTCTACTTGTGGTTTCTGTCCTCCCTTGCTAATGCAGTATTACCACGTTTGGGGTATGTCATCGTGGTTTTTTGAACTTATCCACTTGAGACGTTACATAATTCAGCAGTGTTTGTGACTGATGCACCAGCAGTTTGGGCAGAGAGCTCTGAAAATCACAATAACAGAGGCAACTACACGTGTGAGTCATATGAAGTTATGAGTATGCGTCAGCTTCAGTAAAGTTCTGACAATCACGATGTGTTTACATAAATCTTTCGGGCGACATAAGGCAGTTTATATGAGGACAGAAAGCTGTCAAGACATAAGGAAAATGACTGACATACAACACTAAAATTTACAACTTTAGGAAACCAACCCTAATCTCTGAGATTATTAACAGAAATATTGGAACTTACTGCGGAGCTGTGCAAGATGTTTCAGTTATTTTGTATTGTGCTGTTGCTCAATCTACTCAACCTAACGCGCCTCCTACAGCACCTGTTCTGCGTACATGTCACGTCACATGTACTGCAGCGTGTTCATGTGTTCATGTGTTCATGTGTAGTGACTCAGACGACGTCCTACATGCCTACATGACTCTGCAAAGCACACAGGACGCCCCTGAATAAGACAAGTCAAAACATTAGGTGCTGTGCTTTCTCAAATACATATTTGAGTAAGGTTTTGCTGTTTACAGTACTGTATGTGCTTTTCCCTTTTTGCGTGTCCTACTGTTGGTTTACTGGGATTATAGCACCACAAAACATCTACTTGCAGTCATGTCTTTGCTGTGAGGACTGCCAAGTATCTGTTGTCCACTTGGCAGTATGGACGTATTGTGCTGTACTGAAATCTGCTGTGTTGAAAGGCTAGACGGAGCTGCGTCTCTTAAACACCCTGAACGGAGAGAGAATGTGTAGGCCCGTTGTTATGGAGCTTATGCTCGTGCACTGACGTGGACTGCAAACGCAGCCTGTTGATCCAGGCTCCATGTAGTGAGGGCAGTTACTGTTCTGCTGCAAGTAGGCATCGGAGAACGTCAGCTCCTGAGGGACCATGGTGGGTATGGAGCCCTGCAGCTTCTCCTTGCTCCTGTACCACAAGCAGGAGCATATAGTCTGGAAGTGAAGCACCTCAGTGTAGACACCTTTTAAATCTTTAGCCTTTGTAGTGTCATCTGCTACAGGTGTGGAGGAAGTCGAGGCGGAGACGGGTATTAGACGAGCCACCTCTCCTCTGGACTTAGTGACGGACATCAAGGCCTTCTGTTTGGCGTCCCTGCGCTCGTCCTCAGTGTTCATGGTCAGGAAACGAAGCACCACCAGGTTCAGGAACGCTCCAATCACCGTCAGGCCCATCAGGATGTAAACAAAGCAGAAGGCCACGTACCGCGGGTCGTTCTGCAGTGCGTCGTCCTTCTGCAGAGCCACGTAGTCTCCAAACCCGATAGTAGTAAGCGTGATGAAGCAGTAGTAGAACGCGTGGAGGAAGCTCCATCCCTCACAGTGGGAGAACGCCACAGCCCCCACACACAGAGTGCTCATGCAAGAGAAGAAGCCCACCGTCACCATGTTTGCCATGGAGACCTCGGTCTGACGCATTCCCAGGCACTTCTTGGCTTGGTGCAGCAGATACCTGACGAACGTGTTGATCCGCTCGCCCAGGCTCTGGAACATGACCAGGGTGAGAGGGATCCCCAGGAGGGCATAGAACATGCAGAACACTTTCCCTGAGTCGGTGCTGGGCGCCGCATGGCCATAGCCTGAATGACAGCACATCACATTTTAATACCTCTCACAACAACACATGGTATTACATGGTGTCTGCGAAGATGCTGTGTGGTTTTGTGTTGTGGTGACACAGTCTGACATCAGCAGCTCCTGTATAAATTAATTATTTCAAAATTGTTTCTTGTTTAAATTTACAGGAAACTGACACCCACTCCCAATAAACCCTCCCGTTAATGGAAAACCCAGTCACACTTTTCAGCTTGACTTTAATATTCTGAATTAACAGCTATGTATTTATAACTCCCACGCTGTTGTCAGCTGGGATGTTGTAAATACTGGAAATAAACCAGAGAGGCGTCACTTTCTCTGCCTAAATTAGCCTTAAGTGGCCTCATCGTAATGACACATACTGAGCCAGGGTAATTTGGGGGTTTTAGTGACTTGAACAGGTGCTTCAGTTTGACTCATTATTCTTGGATTTGAAAATTAATTAAGAAGGAAAAAAAAAAAAAAAAAAAAAAAGGAAGGAATTTAGTGTTTTGTCCCACCAAAGTGACACCTGGCATTTATTTATTTATTAATGCAACGTTTAATTAATCAGAACAGCCTGATTGAGATATAATGATTCTAAAATAATTCATAGTCATCAAGGGCGGCCTGGCAAAGAAGGGCAGCAAAACAATGAGTTACAGACAAACAACTGTTCGACACACAGCACAATACATGCTACAAAATTATAAATACATAAAAATGCAATTACAAAATAAAATTTCTAATAAAATCTATCAGGAGTTCATCGTAGAAACTAAAAATCTAAAAGACACTGTAAAATAACAGAGTAACTGTGCAAAACCATAAAAATAACTAACAATCCAAAACGACAGCTTAATGACACAGAGTGAGTGGAGCACTGTGAATAAATCCTTAAACCAGCACTTAGACCTTCATGTAAGAGGATAAAATTAAATATGTTTGAACTTTAAATAAAAAACTGAATTCAAAGCTTTTATTTATCACACACAAACATGTGCTATGAAATACAAGATGGCACCCTCTAAAGGCTGTGCTAAAAGACTATTGACTAATGACTAATAATAATTAGAAAAAGAGTAAAAAAGAAAAACAATTATATAATAAATTATATAAATTATATAATATTAAGTATATGTAGGTATTAAAAGGCATACACATGTATATTGACCAGGTATGTAGGTGGGCTGCGCAGTATGTAGAAATATTAAATGTTCCCAAGTTTTTTTCTATAAAGAAAATTTTGCAGACTTTGTAATCGTTGTAATTCTGTATTTCTGAGGGGGGTTCCTTTGCAGGGATTAATGTGGATTTATGACTCCGGTATCTCTGAAATCCTGGCTACAGCCCTGCACCGAGCACCTTTCAATAAACGCGATTGGTTTCAACCGAACACTTTCATCATTAAACGTGACAAATATAAGTGACCGCAGCTCACCGATTGTCGTAATCACAGTGATGGCGAAGTAAAAGGAGCCGGCGAATTTCCACTGGACTCCTGCTTTATGAGGTTTGAGCTGTAAAACGACGTGTTCCAGTTCCTCGAAGTTCTCTTTGGTCAAGTTATATTTGCGCATGAGTTCGTACTTTCTGGCGTCGAGCTTCCTCTTGTGACTTTTCTCCTGTTTCGACTCCAAGGTCTCGAAGACGGCCGCTCCGACCACCAGGTAGGTGAGGATGCTGATGATGAGGGCGAGAGTCCTGGCGTTTTGTCTCTTCATGATAACAAAGAAGGAGGGAGGAAAAAAGAATTCGAGTGCAGGTGGGGAGCTGAGACTCTCTGCGACCTTCTCCTGACGGACTCCGGATCCAACAGAGGGGGGACTTTGGAGACGGAGCCGCTCTCTCAGCACCACCCCCACATCACAGTTGGGTTGCTTACTGTATTTGGAATATTTGTCACCGACTTATATTTAGATTCCGCAGAAAAGCAACACAGGGCAATCCCACAGACTGTCAGCCTCTTGGAGTAGCAGCTCAGATCCACTGCTCACCTTTCGGGAGCTTTTGCGCACACATGCAGTCGCGCGTATCTTCCCCTCCCCTGAGGCCAAAATAAACCGTTTGTCTTTTCTCAGAGGGGCCACACACACACACACACACAGTTGAGCAGCAGAAATGGTTGGTTCAGCCTCCAACAAGTAGTAACGTTTTCAAATATGACTTGATGTATGATTCATGTGTTCATTCACAGATGAAATATTTACCTAGTAGCTATTTAAACAGACAAGGAACTACTGGCTTCACAAGTTGTCTAGCAACCTAATGATAACTCATCCTGTCCCTGAGTAAACATTTAAAAGGCACATCCTTTTCACGGTGAACAGGCTGCAGGATTCTACAGCTCAAACACAACTTGTGTCACAACACTGTCACACACAAAATAAAGGAGTGTTATTAGGAAAATGAACGAGAATGTATAGTTTGATTTTATTTTAAGGCTTGGAAGAGGACAATATTTGTGAGATATCACACATAAAAGTCTAATATTAGAGAGTTATCACGTTAAGTTCTCTTTTCCTGAATATATAGTCTGTTAATACTGGTTTAAAGGAGCAGTCCACCAAGTTTTACACATTTTATAAAAGTTCAGTTTCTAATGAAGCTTGTGGAAGCAGTTGTGGTGAGAGGCGTCATCCTACAGTTGCATAAAATCTGCATTGCAAACAGTTTTAGGAGAGAGTCTGATGAGAGATTCTGGACTGCATTGCATTGTGGGCAATGTAGGATCCAGTGTCTTTGGAGCTTGACCAACACCAGAGACAACAGATTAGGATATCTTTGACTGTGTGCCTTTTCTTATTTCTAATACTAAAGAGTAAATCACGTTTTACCTGAAATAATCAAATTACATTAACAGGACAGCCATATTCTTTAAATTCAGACTGGCAACACTCAAAGCAGAGGGTTAATTGACATAAAACTGGTGTCCAGCAAAACATAAATATTTCTGTGATAAAAGCAAAAGCAAATCCAATCAGAAACACCTAAGAACTACCCTCATGTATCCTTGATATAAAGACTGATATAAAAACCAATTAATTTGTGCATCATGTGAGATTGTAATCATATTAAAACTAGTTAAATAAAGCGCAGTGTTATTTGGACACGTGAAAACGGGTGCGCAAGGCAGTAGAGCTGAAACTATTGATGGGCTTAACTGATTGGCAGAAAACGAATCAGCATTTTTGATAATCGATTAATCGTTTGAAGTCAATTATGAAGCAAAGATGCCGAATTTAGCTTCTGAAATGTGAGGATTTGGTGTTTGTCTCTGTTTTATATTATTAACCATCCATTCTGTTGGGTTAACGTAATACATTTAGAAACGTTTTACACTTTTCTGACATTTTATAGACAAAACGATTCATTGAAAAATAGTAAGTAGATTGGCCGATAATGAGAATAATCAGCAGTTGCAGGTCTATGATAACAAAACTGCAGAGCCACATTGCAACAACTCTTTTGATTATTTATCACAACATATGTCATTTCTAACGGACACCTCACTACCAGCTTTGTTCATACAGTATTTTCAGAAAACGGCTGCCTTATGCAAAGGTTTTCAAAATGACGTACACATGGTCATCTAGCATTACTGTGTGTTTTAATGGCACACTGGAGATGCTTGAGGGTTACAAAGAAAAAAACAAACCAAAACACAGTGCTTTCAAGCAGAAGTTAAACTGATAAAACCCATGATGGTACCATTATCAGCTCTGTGCTTTCACTGGGTCTTTAAGATCAGGTGTGGACTGCAATTACAACACACTTTAAATTAAAAGAGGGAGGGAGGGAGAAACAATGAGGTATTTGGGGAGAGATCTTCAGGTCTCTGAGGTTTCTACAAGGCCTCAAACTCATCAATCCTCTGCTTGGTGTTGCCCTGACGGATCTGACGCAGGGTCTTGTACTTGTCGCGGCCGACCCGGACGTTCTCGGCATGGAGCAGGTCGTTCTGGGTCTTCTTGTTCTCGTCTTGGGCTTGTGCCAGCTCTGAGCTCAGGGCCTGTGGAAGGAGCACATTTCAGTTATCTAAGCACTATGGTGCACTTTTTATAGACTGAATGCACTTGACAGGAAAAGCCACTTCACATACTGTAAAACTGGTACATTTCTTCTAATGCTGTGTGCATTACAGGACTTCTTGAGTGCTGCTGTTCACTTTAACTACTTCTCTGTCATTTGGTGATTTCCTTGAGATGTCCCAGAATGAAATTTGACCTTGTAACTCTTTCCTTGCTGCTCAGCTGTGGGTCAGACTGTAAATGTATCTGAGGTCTTCTTTAATCAAAAGGACAGTGTGTCTTGTGTCTGCAATGCATTTAAGTCTACTGAATATCAGTACAAAATGCTGAGACTCTTTTCTTTGACTGTAAGGTTATGAAATCAAAACCTGCAGTTTAGTATCAGGCTTCAGATACATTTTAAATGCTTTTTAAATATCTTAGTGTGGTCTGTATTTAGCCATAAATGTTCAGAAACATAATTTAAGATAATATAATCTCAAATTTTGTATATGTTAAAGAATTTCTTTTTTTCCTCCAAGTTCCAAGCTACAAGTCCTCGCTCACCTTGAGTTGTCTCTGCAGGCGCTCATTCTTCTCGGCCTCGGTCAGCCTCTCCTCCTCATGGCGGTGGTCGTTGATGCCCTGCGTCTGCAGCTCAGCGCTGTAGGTGCTGTTCTCCTCGCTGTGCTCATGGTCGCTCTCGCTGTCCGAGGAGGAGGAGGAGGAAGCAGGAGCGGCTGCAGGAGCCGAGTTAGTGGAGCTCATGACACTGTGCAGCTCCTCCTTTGTCTTGATCAGACTCTCCTCCACTTCCTTAGCCTGTGGTGAAAGGAAAGAAAAATGTCTCAGGCCAGATGTTAAAAAAACACCCAAAAATAGGTTGTGACAGATTTGCTGAAACCATGCAACATCTTAATGTAAACCTCCATTTTGAAAGTACTGACGTTTTCTCAGTATCAGTTTGACTGTCAAACGTTTAATGACAAATAAAACGAGCAGGTGAGATGGACTCTGATCTTATGTTGTAATTTCACCTTTGGAAAACTGTTATAATAACTTGGACCTGTCTTCGTCTTCTCTGCTGTTGGATATCAGCTTGATTTATTGCTGGAAACCAAATGAGTCAAGGACTCAAAGGGTTATTTGTCACATAACACAAGTAAGATGTGTGGTGAACTGCAAGGTGACATGCTCCTGTAGAAGCTGAGCTAAAAGACAAATGTGAAAAATTAGGAATGGAAGAAAAATGTGGATGCCAGGTCAGATCTTTAAATCTTGTTTGTCTACAACAGAATTCACTTAATACATCCACATAATGCTTATGTGATGCTGAATGACCTATGTTCCAATATTTAGCATCGTGTGCATCTCCTCCTGTGCAGTCCTGTGCAGTATACCCACTACAATAACTCCAGATTATCTAAATCTATAGACTGTTCCCCCTACATGTGATCGATGTCAGCTGTGTAATGTTTTATCTATGTCTGTCTTTAAGTAACTACTGGACAGCTTTACTCAGGATCACTCTTCCTCCATCTGTCTCTGCATCTAAGAAACACGTTATAGATGGATATAGAGGGCTCATCCAAAAAGGCCCTCTGTCATTGTGAATGTTTTTTCGTGAAACCAAATAAACAAAGGGCTGAAAAAAGTCAATTTGTGGCAAATATGCAATGTGCAGGGCAGTGCAAAGGATTTTAATATGGATACTAGATAAGAATATCTGCTTTAAAGATGGAGCAGCACCCCAGATAGTTGGTGAAGAAAATATAAAACGCTCTTTTTGTGTACTAATATAAGCAGCGAAACACACAAAATAAAGACAAAGAATGCAGATTATACAGGCCAAATAAAAAAGAGCCTCGTGATCACAACTGCTCACCAAAAAAAAAAAAAAAAAAAAAACACAAGAGGAGGAAACTGTACATATGGACATTGTCCAGGTAATCCCTATGACTTCAAGGAGCCTGTGCATCCTTTTGATCGCGTGTTGGAAACTCACCTTGCTGTGCCATGACTCAGCCTCCTCCTCCTTGACTCTTCTGGCCTCCTCCAGCAGAGAGATCTTGGCGCTGTACTCGGCCAGCTCTGCAGCCTGAGGGCGGAGGCACAAACCGTATCGTCAAAAAAACAACCCAAGAATAAATACCTGTTTACCTCGCCAACCTCAATTATCTGGACACGCTGTCATTTTATGAATGAATGGACAAAAAGCACTGAGGGAAATCAAACACCCACGACTGGAATTCACCATTTATCTAATAGTAGTTTGAACGTGAAGTGAATAAATAAATGTAGTGCTGCTAATTCCTGCAGATTCACATTAAACTTCCAATGAGCTCATAGAATATCACAAAACAAATTTTGTTTTAGCTTTGACAGTTTCTAAAGAGTTTTAGTGTGAGAAAGAGTTTCAGGTCATCTTCTCATGATGAATGTAATTCCAGTAAAGCAGGAAAATCAGCCAAACTGAAGGATGTATTTGCTCAAAACTCTTAATATTTGTTTATGCTGGATGTGGGAGCTTTATTAGTAATGAGTGCTTTTCTATCACGAGGTTTTTTCACGTGAAGTACTTGGTGCATGGTACACTCACCAGCTGCTCCTGGCTCTTTATCTGGTCCTCAGCCTGCCTGGCCAGCTCCTCCTTGGCTATTATGGCCTCCATCCTCTCAGCCTCCAGCCGGGCCGCCTCCTGCTCCACCCTCCTCCTCTCCTCCTCCAGCCTCATGGCCCGGTCCAGCTGCTCCTGAAGCTCTGCAGGACAAAGTCAGTGAGACACATTAAAATTTGTGAAGTACTGTATGGAGTTAAAATACAAGCTGGTAAGTGCCTTTCGGAGATCATTTAATTTTAGACGTGAAATAAGACATTTGCATGACTTAAGGCAGCGGTGCCTGGCTTTTTGGCTTGTGGACAATTAAAATGAACCAGTGTCTACTTGTGACCCCTCAGGTCACAAGTAGACAAGAGTTGTGAGCAGTTCAAGTAACATTTTTATGCTCTGTCTGTTTCATTTGAATGGTTTTTAGAGCCCTAAAGATGCAGAACATACAAAATATTTCACATGAAAAAACCCTCCAAAAACGAAAAGTCAGAAGAAAAGAAACATAATTTTTAAAATAATTTTTCCTTTTAATTATCGAGGGACATTTTCTTATGTTGGGAACCACTGTCTTAAAGCATATGAGCAAAATGTTTGCATTTCCCCATCATCAGTCCATCTTCCAGCTTGTGACTGTTTTTATTTTCTTTGCAGAAAGAGCATTTGTTTCCTCAGCTGCTAGATGCATGTTGCCAGAATTTTCTAATGCTCTGGGTTGCATGCTCGCTTCAATATGATCAAATAGCACTCAGTTATATCTACCTAGAAATCACATACAGTGATGCCTGGCAACAAAAACTTACTGCACATTTTAAATACATTTTAATTGGATCTAGGGAATTTTAAACGACTTGAAACTAATGTTTATTTCTTACCACAAAGGATTGAAATCATGTGCTTCATGATGTAAGTCAGTCAAAAATCAAAACCTGACAGATCATGGGAGTATAAAAACTAAGTAAGCAGCTAAAGAGAAAAACTTCCACTCAATTATGTAACTTTTTATAGTTTAAGAGTATGTTAAACAAATAAACAGCAGAGGGCAGTAAAGCCATGTTTCTCCAACTTATGAATCTGTGGTGCAAGATAAGATAAGATAAGATAATCCTTTATTAGTCC
This sequence comes from Lates calcarifer, assembly GCF_001640805.2. Lineage (NCBI taxonomy): Eukaryota > Metazoa > Chordata > Actinopteri > Centropomidae > Lates > Lates calcarifer. The sequence goes on along the minus strand of NC_066851.1, from coordinate 20,623,182 downwards.
CACAATGGGGAAATTTACATCGTTGCAGCAGCATAAGTGATTGAAAAGATAGAAAGACATAAATACAAGTAAAGGCAAGATAAAAACAAGACATGCAACACAGGAATGAGATGATGAGACTTCATTATGTTGTCTATCTAAGGTCTGTATTGAGACGTATAAACCAGCTTGTCTGTCAGATCTCCTGTCTCACCTCTCTCTGCTCTCTTGGTCGTCTCCTCAAACTCGTAGAGCCTCATCATCAGCTCCTGCTTCTCCCTCTCCATCTGCTCCTTCTCTCTCTCGATGGCCTCCCTCTTCTTCTTCTCACTCTCCAGCTGATCCCTGCAGAACACATCATGCTCATCATGCATCTTAATCACTTCCAAATCCTATTTCTCCTGTCTGAGTGAGTACTGTTTCCATCTAACCTGATGACCCTTCACCTACCTCTCCATCTTCTTCTGCAGCCTCTCCTCTTTGGCCTGAGCCTTCATCTGCTGAACCTCAATGGTGTCGGTCTTGCGGCGGCGCATGTACAGCTCATGGTTGCCCATGCACAGCTGAAGGATGCGCTTGTTAACTCGCAGCCGTGGAGCATAGAAAATAAAATCCTTACAGAGAAAAAAAAGAGAAAAGAAAACAACACTTCAGCTACAGTTAGATTTTGTTTCATACAAGGGAAATGAGCTGCAGCGTTGACGGAAGTTTCCTTAAAGTTAATTGATTACTGAAGCCAGTATTTCCTCCACATTTATTGAGGGTGTAAAAAAGTCTCTGCACAGATGTTAAATACCCCTAAAAATGTTGCTTACTCATCTGCATTTTCACTATAATCTGTGCAACTTTAATAAGACTCTTCTATAAACCTGCAGCAGGAAACTCATGAAATACTTACAGGGGCTTTCTTGTCTATGGGCTTGATGACAAATTTCTTGTCATTGAAAGAAATGTTCCTGATTTCACTCCAGGGGAATCCAATCTTTGGAGACAGCCTGGAGGAAGGAGAGAAGAGGAGATCAAACATATTTAACAGTGTGTTTAAAGGGTTTATGGTCTGTTTGTGTAGAGGATTTACAGGCAGAAAACTCTTCACCACTTTATGACTTTCACTCATACTGACGTGTGGTAGCAGAGTACCAGGCCTGTGAGAGCTTATGTGTTCATGTTGTAGTAGAATCAGGGGAAATAGGTTGATGGCCTCTTAAAAACAACAGCCATGCGGTCAAATGTTCTATTTAAAACCTGACCGACGGAAAGGGAAGGTAGCAGGGGTCAGTGACTGCTCGTGTGATGCCCTCCTGTCTACGACTGTACGCCAATGCATGCTACACATGTAAGGATAGGAGAGATGTTGACCAAGAAGAACTCTAATGCATAAACAGTGAAATAAAACATTTATTTACTGACTGACCTGTCCTCCTTCTCATAGATGTTGAGTCCCAGAGCGTCGACTCCCAGCCACAGGTCTGTGTTTTTCTTGTTCTTGATCTCAAAGTAGTTGACGCCGTACATCTCCAGGTCCTGAGCGATCTTCAGGTACTCAATCATGGCCTCTTCCCTGTTCAGGTCAGACAAGACACACAGAAAAATGTAAGAAGACACACAGATATCTTATAGTCAAATAAGTGAGTTAATTCCAACTATACCAGGTTGACCTCAGAAACTAGATTCTAGATAGATCACTGTCAGCCTCCATCCATGCAATAAATTAATTGTGTATTGTTTGTGGTCAGTAAATAATAAAATAAAAAATAACGTTAATAAATTTGGATTCTGTAAATTGTTACTGAACCTCGACCTTACACAAAAATGTGAAGGTGGAGGTGCTTTCAATCTAGACAATTTAACTTTTGCACAACAGTGGCATCTGTGGCCACAAGTGGCAATTACAGGATAGTTGAACGCTGACTTATATGTTTAATTTTTGTTTTATTTCTGTTATGAAATCATTTAAATCTATCTTTAAATCTGTTGTGTAACAGGAGCACAAGTAAAAGAAAAAAAGTCAGCAAACCTACTCAGTAATGTTAACTTTTCTTTTGTGAGAATAAGACTGTAATTTCTTCTAATGAAAGTTTCACAGTCTTGCTCAGGAGGCGTTTAACCTCATAGAATCTTATCGGCCTCCACTCACTTCAGCATCGATCCGTGCTCGTCGTGCCAGACCTGGATTCTGTCCTCCCACTGCTCCTTGGACAGCTTGTGTTGTTCCAGGACTCTGAGGGGAGAGATGAGCCATCAGCAACCCACACTGGTGAAAATGTAAACAGTCTGTGTATACATACAGAGCTAAATCAAACACATGCTGCATTGTCGTGTCTTTCCTGTCCTGTTATATCTTTTGTCGGCTATTGTGAGAATGGTAATCGGACATGGTTAATAACTGAGTCATTCAGTGGGTTATTTGGCTGGATGATGTTCAGTTTATTAAGTACCTGGGATTTGTCTTTCTTTGTATTTCCTTGTTAGTAAATGACAAAATTCTCCTTCTTGACACAGTTTGTTTGCGGTTTATGACTATGTCAATCTTTGGCTTTGAACTTCGAATATAAATGGAAAGCAATGAGCAGATATACAACTTGTGCATGAAGTAAACAGCACAGATTTTTTTTTACTGTGCATTCATTCATTGTTTTTAGTTTTGCATTTTTATTTGCTTCTCTTTTTTCTGTTTACTGTGTGTGTATTTGTTGACATGAGTAGCAAGCTGGTGCATACAATTGGCCTTGCAGGGATAAATATGGTTGTAATGAATTAAAGTGAAGTGAAATGAAGTGTCTGTTTGACACTCACCTTTTGGGCAGCAGGCGCTCGGAGGACAGGTAGCCCGGGTGGTGCACTGACTTGTTGTACTGCCCGTACTTTGCCTGGATGGCGTAGGAAGCCAGCAGCACGGCAGACTCTGGAGGGCAGTAGATCTCCTCTCCCAGGATGCCCTCCTTCACCTGCAGGAAGAAGAGCCTCCTGGTGACGTCCTGGATCAGCTCCTCGGTCACGTCCTCCGGGTAAAACTTGGCCTTCAGCTTGAACTGCAGGGGAGTCTCCTTCTTCACATCCTGGGCCATCACCTGAGCGTGGACAAATATGACAAATATGTGTGTAGTTTTGACGCTGGGGACAGTACACTGACCTGTCCCAGACAATCTGAGACATCTGGATGGTTCATAACATTTTAAAATCAGTCTTTAACACAAAGAAAGCCAGTCAAAAGACTGAAGAACCGGAGAAATGTTCTTGGTCCTTCAGTAGTGACCTGAAGCACCTGTTGTCTGATTGACTTGAAAGGCTCGTTAAGACACAGTTACAGTGGTCATTCTGGGTAATTAAGTAAAGCCTGTGTAGAGGAAAAGGGTTTAAGCAAGGTGGCAGAGCAGGAATCAGAATATACTGTATGTCTTTTCTCATCGCACTCACTCAGTGAAACCACAAACACACCTTCTTTTCAGGGTTCAGCCATGTGATGAATCCTTTGGCGTCAACAAACTGCAGCCCGAAGTACCAGATCTCACGAAGGCCGATGGTTCTGGCAACCTTAAACACACACACACACACACACACACACAGAGGGAAGGATATAGATGTGATAAAAACATTATCACCCCCTCCTCTTCTTCACTTCTCCTCTGGGTGAGTTTATATAAAGAGAGACTTCTCTGTCTTCTTCCTGAAGACACAACCTTTGGGCGAAGATGTAATTTACAGCACAAAGACAGATAATGCAGATTCTGTAGATTGTGTACATCACTCTCAGTGTGAACAGCTACAGCAGCAGCTGAGGTACAAAGGATTTAGGTAATCACACACTATACATCAGAGGGCGTCTGATGTCATTGTTGTCAAGTTATTGATTATTTAGCTTTCAGGTGAATGCATTAATATTGATATTTTTCAGGTATCTAATTTTTTTAACAGGATTTGAAGGGTTGGATGTACGGAAGCGAATTATATCATCATTCTCAGTTCTCAGTTAAAACATAACTTGCAAAGTAAAAAGTCAAAATCAACAGAAATGTGTGAGTAGAGTCACATACTTCACACTTTTCTAAAAATAATATTTTATATAATTTGTTGTAACTGTGGTTTAATACAATATAAAAAGTCCTGGATGGATTAGAACAAAGGACTTTTATTTAATTATTGAATTTAATTTAAATTTATCCTGGTGGGGATGTGTCCCTGTAGTTTAGGGTCACGACACTGACCATGAACCACAACACCACACCCCACATCCTCTATCTGTAATAAAACTAAACAACCAAATACAACTATCAGCACTTATCATCTCATAAAAGTAAACATTTTGACTCAGTTTCTCATAATTTTGATTTAGGATTACACACTTCAGCTTCAGGTAGCGTCTACTGTCTGATTTACTACAATCAAACACTTTGCCAGTAAATTATGGTTAAACATAAAAGGAACTTAATTAGGTGCAGCATTATTTTTAAGAGACAGACGTTCCCAAACTCCCAGACAACTGTATATAAATGTGTGCTTTGCAAACTGTGACATTCAGACCTGGTCAAAGAGCTGCTTCCCTGTGGTGTTGGGGTGGAAGGAGAACTCGAGCTCTGCGTCCATCGTGGTGACGCGGACGTTGACCTGCAACAAAAAGGTCTTTATTAAGTCACGAGACCACAGCGGTTTTCTGTTTTCTCTTTCATACAACTTCTTAGGTGGTAAAAAACATTAATAATAGTCATTTGTGTGGAGGATGCCTTTAATGTGGAGCTGTGAAGTGGATTGTTCATAAACCATAATTGCTCACTATCTCATTAGACTTTGGACTACCCTTGCGAGGTGCTACAAGGTTGCACATGCAGATTAAAATATCAAAATACTTGCTGCTTTGCCAAGTTGCCTTTAGACTCTACCACTGTTAGCTAAGCTCATCCAGTTTTATAACAAGAGCAGTTAAACTGACTCATATTTCTGACTTGAATGTGTCTCTAGAATGAATTCCCCTTAATAGAAAACGAGTATTCTCAATATTTTCCAAAAAAGAATGGCAAACATTCGGCAACTGCATGACCCTGACTTGCAGACCAGATTGGGCTTGAGGCAGTTACACAATCATTTTATGAAGTTATACTAGAGTACGCCCCTGGGTGTCATAAAGATAAACCCGCAGAAACAAGGGCAACAAAAACTGGAACATCCATTTATGAAACCCTCTAGTGTTTCTCAACTGTTTCCACCTTCCATGAGCATATGCGTAAGATAACTTCTTAACTCCCTGACGTCTTGCTGAGGCTTTCCTCACAGCCTGACCACCTCTCAAATCAATGACAGCAACCCATTACAATCAATCAACATGCTGCTCTATTGAATTTTGGAGGTTTTTGTACTTTTCAGTGTCTACAAACATCTAACTTTCCTGTGACTGCTCAAATTTAAGCTCCTATTCAGCGCCTACGTCATGTTGTCAGCATTTTCCAGAGCAAGCAATACCTGCTACCATGACTCTTAATTTTGTTTGATTTCAAGTTAGTTTAACGTCAGTCAAATGGAGGCAGACGTCAGAGTGACCTCTTAAGAGAGGCTTTCTCCTTGGAGTGTCAATATGAGCAGAGTTTAAATCATAATGAACAGGCCGGCCTTTCTTATCAGTGTGCCTGGAGACTGATGCTGTATACTTAAGTAACTCTTGCTGAGTGCATTTGGGACTTGCAGCAAACAAGTGTATGTAGGTTTCTTTCATTTTTAGATGGAAAATTGATTAATGCTGACTGTCTTAGAAAATCAAAGGGGTTAGATTAAAGCAGTTAAACCATACAGTCATGAGTTGTTGGAGAAAGTCACTCATGACATTTAAAAGTCATTCCAGCATCACCAAAGGTAATTACTGTGATTATTATCAGATATGCACAACCACACAAACAGCACACGAGCCAGCTGTAGCAATGAAGTAACATTTTAGTAGCATATTTTCTGTCAGGAATGTGTGCGGCATGGGTCAAACTCTACATATGGTTAATGAGTAAGAGCCAAGAAGGATTGGTGCCTCTTGGAAAAAAAAACGATGTTCAACAAGAGACTAGAACGAAAACACACACGATTTGTTTGATGCTCAGTGGTTTCTCTCCAAAATTATTACAGCATAAATAATTAAACAAACCTTACGGATGACTTTATAAACCCGCCACAAACTTTAAAAACTCAGATCAGGGAGAGACATTTTTAATGAGGATGTCAATAAAAGCATTAAAATCTTACTGTTTTGGGCATCTTGGCTCTGGTTGGTGGACGAGCTCCAGCAGAAGAAAGTGTTTCCCAGGCTGACCGAGGCTGCAGTGGCCGACTCCCAGCAGAACCTCCACCTGATAAAGAAAGCTGCTTCGCTCTCGCCGGCAGACTCAAGGGCAGGGCTTGTGTCCTTTGAACTCTGCCGTAGATCACTCACAGCAATGTGGGAGGTTCAACTTGGTTACTATCGCAAAAAAATACTGACAGCTTTATTTCCAGTGTGTCCACCTGGGCAAAGCAAGACGCGTATCTCCACCCAAAGACAATCACCTATCTCCTGTGACCTTTGATCGGAGCACGCACAGCTATATAGACCTGCTCGTACTATTTATGTTGCCTGTTTGGAGATGACATGAGTGAGTCATGAAGAGGTCATATCAAGATAGCAACGGCAGCATGTTTCTGTGCAAAATTCAAGTGAGACAAACTCTTAACACGTTTGAGGTTTACAGACTTTAATGATAATTGTACAAAAACAAATATTCAGGTTGAAAACAAATGGACTGATTCTGGTCATGTAAACATTCGCAGAGCTGCAGATTCAGTGTTTGACTGCATAATTATTCTGCTGGACAGTGTATTTAGTGACACCATTTCATACTAAACCCTAAAACAACAGGAAAATAATCAACAACAATATTTTCACTATTTTCTGATTGAACGATTAAGTGATTCATCGCTATTGATAATAAAAATGAATGTTAGTGGCAGGCCTGACTTAAAATGAATTGCTAATAAAGCTAATAAAGAACCATGTAAACCTTCAGTTCAAGTAAATATGGATACAGTGTCTATTATTGTACATATTTGATTCTGATTCTGCTCAAGTAAGGAGAAAATATTCAAAAAGCTAAACCTCCTTCCTAACAAGACAATATGAAACAACAGGGGAAATGACATTAAAACTCATCTTTGATTTGAAAATGAGGCTGGTCCTCTGGTTTGAAGTTTTCATTGGGACTTCCGTCGTCGTTGAGGATGCGTGATGCTGTGTAACCCACAATGGGATACTTTGCTTTGTATGTGCCTTCAAATACACTATCCAGAGACTTCAGCTGCTCCTCAGTGAGGCCTGTCTGTGGATGTAGAGATGGGAAACAGAACCTTTTATTAATACTTGTGTATTCTTCCTTATTTTTCCTGTTTTTTTTTTTTTTGGTGGTGTAAAAATGCAGGTGGGGGTCCTGCAAGAATGGTGTATTCATGTGAAATTGTACATTCATATAGCTCATGAATGTAGTGCTGTTTTGCAACTGACTCTCAGGTGTCAGATGTCTGTTCCCCCGCACCCACAGGACTCGACCACAACAAGCACATTCTCAACCTTTGGGAAACATTATAATCCAGACAATTAGGAGGGTGAGGTGCTGTCAGGACAATAGCTATAAGATTCTGAGTGTTCGGACTAAACTCACAGTATCAGATGTCAGGTCTGCAGGGTCCAGGGACATCTTAGCCACAGCTCGAGTGGAGTCCTTACCAACCAGGGCGTTGTATGGAGCACCTTTACCATAAAACTCTACAGTGGGTGACAGAAAACAGTGAAGTGAAAGGAACTAATGACTGAGGAATAAACACTGGCATCAAAACATGCTTTAAGTACCAAAAGTAAAAGTACTCACTGAGAGGAATGGCCCATTTAAAATTAATGTGTTTTATTATAAAATTGGATTATAATTTAAGTGAATTAAAGTTTTAATTAAAGAGGACATTTCTTTAATATTGCAGGAGGTAAAGTTGGGTCTAACTAATACTTGCCTCTGAAGGTAGAAGTATGAAGTAGTAGAAGATGGAAATACTTAAGCAAAGTACATGTACCTCAATTATTTAAGTACAGTACTTGAGTCAGGGTCTTTTTACTTTTGTGGACTGGACAGCTTCTAGAGAGCTACAACATGACTGTGTACATTTCACTGCCAGTTCATAGTTTAATTAGAATTCATTCAAAGCAGAAAAGTTCCCTGATGTCAGGTTTTTCTATTGAAAATTAGATTTTCTTTAAATGAGGAACTGAGTGGTGGGTTTTATTTACCTTTTCCTTTGGTGACATCAAACACCACTCCTTTTACTGCCATGTAAATGGGCTGTGCCTCCTAAAACAGGGAGGGAAGACAACCGAAAAGAGAGAGAAATCGTTATTTAGATACAAGTGCACTCAGGCACAAAAACACACCCAGGATTAAGGTTCGCGGACAGTTTACCTCGCTTCCATCGTATCTCTTCAGCTCCTCTTCGGTGAATAAGCGGACGGGTGTGGTGGCTGGTTTGAACTTTAATTTAACATCTGTCGCTAAAGTTGCAGAAAAAACAATAAAGAAGACACAAAGTTGCGCCGTTGCCATGGTAGGGCTGTTGTTTGGAGACTTCAACACGGAAACTCCTTCATCTCCTTCCCTGTCGCGGATCTGCTGGTGTTGCATTTATAGCCATCGGAAATTTGAGAGACATCGGCCGGGCAAACCCTTGATTTAACAGGTGGACCACTTATACAAAACTACAGACATTCACATTACAACTCACTTTATTGTTCAGTTTGTGATGGCTGAACTTGGAACACAGAATCTTCCTATAAGTACCTGAAGGCAGCATTGGGTCACAACCCAGGGGAGGAAGGAAACAAGGAAACCACAGGCAAGGACACTAAAGTTTTGTATTGTATCGCGGCCTGTAGGTGCCTCATTATCATGGGATGGGCCTTATCGTCGTAACCAAAACCCCCACTGGGTGTCTGGTGTGTCTCCCTCCTGTCCAGAGGAAAACTGGGACCTAAACTCGGGCCAAGGCGAAATATATTTTGGAGAAAATGCATCGGTTAGTTATTAAAATTAACTTTCAGACTTCTTCTTCCTCGTAAAGAGCTGAGATCGTTTTTGTGCTTGAAATAAGTGCAGAGGAATGCTGAGGAAAGAAAACTCCCGGTCATACCAAGAGGTAGGAGAAGCTTAACTTCCTTAATATGTGTGTTAACAGTCAGTATTGTCAATATTTAATCTTTGGCGATTTGTCCCAGTAATCCGAAAGTAACCGTTTGTGAAATTTCAGTAACAAGTGAAGGATCCACAAGCTCACTTGACCTCATGTGACTGGATAGCTGACGACTGCAGGAAAAAGCAGCTTCCTACAATATGAAATGAGCTGACTTCATGTTTTCTTGGAGTCTGACTGGTCATTAACTTGTACTTGCACCCTGTTGTTTTAAAGCTCCTGTCAGCTCTTATAATAAGTTTTAAAATGTAACAGAGTTTTGCAAGAAAGTGTAAAGTCACTGTAGGTGTATTGTCATTTTGGTTGGTTGTCAAATTCAAGTTTACAAACTATCACAGCAACATGATAAATATAAGAATTATTACAAAAATATCATTATTAATTAATCCTCATAGAATTGTATTAAAATATGGATTTACATACTGTTTGTCTGACAATGCATCATACTAAAAGCTCAACAGACAGTGTGTTTGAATGTAAATGTTGATTTATGAAGAAGGCATTAGCTATAGCTGTCAGATAAATGTAGTGCAGCAAAAAGTAAAATGTAGAATGGAAATATAAAGTGACATTAAAAGGAAATACTCATGAGAAGCATGAGTTCCTCAAATCGTACTTAAGTACTGTACTTTCTCTGTTAATATATATCTATACAGCACAGTGTTTTTAAATGTCCTTCTCTAAACCTCACAGTTCAATGATGAAGATGATGACGAAGGCATCACACAGTCTCCAGACTTTTTTGACGATGCCACTGAAGACCTGGAGCACGAGGAGGAGGAGGAGGAGGAGCCGAACGGCAGCATCTCACAAGGTGAAACCAGTGAGATGTAGTAGAAATGTGTTGCATGGTGGATGACCTGAGCTCAAACATCTCACAGTATCAGGATGTTCATACATTTTTAACTGATCACTCTGTTTTAATGAGCTGCTAAAGGGTTAAATTATGGGGTTAACAGCGGATATTTGTTTAATTTTACATCTAAAGATATTCAATACAGAGTTGTCTTTGACTTCAGTCTAGATGAAGATAAAGTTTAGCACATTGTATCACTGTTACATGTGCATAATTATGACATTAATTAAGATATGTGATGAAATTACCATTCATAGAACCTTGAAGCAGATTTTTTCCTTCTCTCTCCTCTTCGTCTGCAGCAGAGGATGACATCAGGGAGAGCAGCCCATCGATGCGATTCAGTAAAACCTGCCTGAAGAACGTCTTCACCGTGGTGCTCATCTTCATCTACCTGCTGCTGACTGCTGTGGCAGCGTTCCTGGCCTATCAGACTATCTCTGACTTCCTGGACAAACTCAACCACCCTGTCATGTCTGTCACCTACAAGGAGGTGGACTCGTTTCCTCCCCCTGGTTTGTATTAATAAAACATGGGGCAGGGTAGTTTGGGACTATGACTGGGTTAGAGGGCAACAGCTAATTGATGCACTTATGGAAGAAGTACTCAGTACTCTATAAATATATTCCATTACAAGTAAATTACTCCTATTACTCCTTTACATTAACATGAACTTAAAAAGTAAAGCTAGTTGTTATAAATGGTTCCTTTCAAAGTGTAAAAATAAATGCAGTAGAGTAGAAGTACAAAGAAGCTGATAGAGATACTCAAGTATAGCATGCGTACCTCAAAAAGTGTAGTATTTGAGTGAATATACTTAGTTACATTCCACTGATGCAAACTGACCCTGGAGGTCCAGTTTGCACAAGTTGACCAGTTGGTAAATGATCTATTAAGGCAGAAATAGGGAGACATCAGAAAAGGGTTGTTGTGGTTTTGAGTGAGTCACATCAGTCATGGCAGAACTAAAAATGAATGTGTAAGATCTGATTTCTCCAAAACATGACAAAAGTCAACTTTTTGAAGAATAAGAAGTCAGAGGTGTGAGCAGTGATCTAGAGGTGTGGAACCAGGCTAAGTCAACCACTATGATTAACTGAACCACTGTAAGGCCAAGCTAATACTTTGTTATCGCAAAATAATCAGATGACTTTCAACACTGTCACATAAATACTGCAGGAATCAAGTTGTACAAGTGGATATATAATCAGCCGAGTGTAGTCAGTGTTCAGTGAATGTTACACAAATATACAATACAAAACCATGTTTTGTATTTTTGCTTTAAAAAAATTGGCTTCAAACAGTGTGATGCATTTTTTCTTATATTATCTACAGCTTCTATTTACAACATTTAGCTAAGCCAGGACTCATATCTCCTATTATCTCATAAATGTTTATGGCGTTACCAAATGAACTTTAATCATGATATAATATGATACAGTGAAAATTCTCTGGTAGATTGAGTAGTCGATGCTGAACATGAACATCACTGTGTGTAAATCTAAAGTGGCAGGACTTCACTTACCTGCTGTTTTACTGGTATTTAAAGATCAGGTGGTTGTTTGTGTTTACGTGTGCTTCTTCCACCTTCTGAAAGTCGGACAATAACATAAACTAACTGATTGAGGCAGCATTATTCCAGCAGCTCCCATTAAATGACTCTTTTTTCAGTGGTTACGTACTTTGACGTGGACAATTGCACCATTTGTTTACATTGCAGCATCTGGATACACCGTTCTTGCTCACTACTGCACCGACTCCAAAGATTTTCATCCCTATCATTCATTTATACCCAAAAACATAACATAAATAAGGCCCAGGTTCAAAAATACAGAAGTTATTCTACAAGTCTTAACACCTGACGATTTGTTATTTATTATTAATTTTGTTTCTCTGTCTTTGAGCAGGTATCGCTCTGTATCCTGGAAATGCTCCTCTGCTGAGCTGCAACCATTATTACCATGACTACATCCCACCCTTAGTGGACCCAGGCAAGCCTCAAAAATGGGACTGTGTGATTGAGGAAGTGACTTACTATGGGCCATTTACAAATCAAACAGAGGTCAGCCATAAATACCTTTAGCTGGTGGTTTCACAGACAGGACGTTGCAGGTCTCAGCAACACAAAACTTCACATTTTCAACATTTTCTTTGGTAGCAGCTGTGATTTGAATCCAACTCTCTCCTTCTGTTTCACAGAAAAGAGCTCTGGTGGTCCGTGGCCCTTCTGATGTCAGAAACAAAGAGCTGATCTTCATGCAGTTCAGCCAGAATGAAACAGAAGAGGACTTCAGTGCCATCACTTACATGCTTTTTGCCAACTTTAGTGAGCTGACTGACAGGTAACTGCAAACAACAAGTATTGATCCTGTGATGTCTGACTGGTGTGATAGCTGAAGTGGGTCAGGAAGTGTTGGAAAAGGCTCACAGCACAGATAACACACCACAAGAAAGTATTCATGTAATTTAAAAGTCCTTACGAAAGAACAGTGAAGAGTGATTTCCAAAAGCTGTTTGACTTAGTGTGATAAGAGCCAGACACATAGTAGATAATAATGCACACAAGTGTTTAGACTTGCTGTGAGTGTTACCTGTGTTTTCTGACTCTGCAGTGCAAATAAATCAGAGTTCATGAGGGACTGTGAGAGGAATTACTCCATGTGGACCTTCTCTGGAGGTTTTAGAACCTGGGTCAAGATGTCTTTAGTGAGGACGTCTGGGAAAAGTGATGAAGCTGTCGAGTTTCGACAAGAGGTATTTATGTCCAAGCTTACACACAAGATGAAAATAGATTTTAAAAGCATTAATATCAGCATTTATGTTGGCTCTTTTAGTCCACTGTGGTGAAATTCAATGATAAGAGACCTGAACCAGAGCAAAGCAATCAGCTCTTCTTCGCTGTTTTTGAATGGCGGGATCCTTTTATGCAAGAAATAAAACTGGTAAGTTCTCCTAGACATTTTATCCTCATTAGACTTTATCTGTTTGTCAGTCTGTAACACAACTCTGCTTATTTCTGAACAGATAGTGACTGCAAACGCCTGGAACTCCGTAGCCATCCTCTGTGGGGTCTTCATGGCGCTCTTCAAGGCTGCGAATTTTGCCAAACTCACTATTCAGTGGATAATCAAGATGCGTAAAAGGCATCTGAGGAATAAAGCACGGGAACTGAACCAAATCAGCTGAAACACTAATGACACAATCTTTCGAGATTTAGATTATCCACGGGACTGATCTGAGTTTTGTTTTAAACTTCTACATGATGGTGTTTTTTAAGGTCAGTACTCCATTTTGTAGTCACTGGAATCACAGGATGATTGACACAGTTTACAGAGAGTGATGTGTTATTACTGAAAGTTACTTCTAAATTAATAATTTCATATCATTTCCTAAAAATGATCAGTGTGAAAATTAGCATTTCAAAGGAAGAGATATTCCTGTACGCACATAAAGGAAAATGCCATGAGGGTTTCTGAGTCTGGGTGTCTTGTCTGAAAATGTGAACTTTGGTCAGAAGGTTGCTGGATTTTGGATCAGTTCTCGTCTTGATAATGTTGTTTTAAAGGGAATATTGTTGTCTTTCATTTGTGTGTTATGCTTTTTCAGAACAATGCTGAGTAATATCCTGTTCATATCACAAAGTGTTATCACAGAAATGTAGCTAAACGGAGTTTATACTGACACTAACTACTTGATAATAATGAACCCCAAAGGGATTAGAAACTACTTTTACTTACTTTGGAGCCAAATATTCCCTGGATGAATTAGTGTCCAAATACTGCTGTTTTTATTTGATTTTAACATATGTATTGTAAACATGTATCAGTGTATTCATTTTTAAAATTGACTTGAATTATTTACTGGATTGTTTATTGTATTTCACACACTATGTTTTTAGAGATTTTGGAAAATAAATATATATTTTTCTGCCTGAATTTTACAGTTTGTGATGAATAAAAACAATTACAATGGTGGAAAGTAACTAAGTGCATTTACTCAAGTACTGTACTCATATACAAGTCTTTTTACTCAACTACATTTACTTGATGACTGTAGTTAATGGATATTTTGGATATAAAACATATGGAGAGATTATGAAATTTGATGCTTTGCCATAGTTTCCAACAAGGCACACTAGTAGAGTATCTAGAGATCGCGGCGCTAGTACTGAAAGCGGTGTCCGGTTTTCCTACAGAGCGATGTTCTTGAACGCATCCTAGGTTGTAGTTCAGATTGGGGTCGAGGCGGATGTTATTGTTAGCTCCAGCGGTGGAGGAGAAAATGCAGTAGTCCCACACACATTTGGATGTTATAAAGGTATCTAACAGTCATATCTGTTTAATTACAATGCATAAAAACATCCGGTATTAGCTGTACTCCCTGTCGTGTTTGTAATTAGTTGTTATTCGACCATATTAGTGTGTGTTTCGTTGTTGTCGCTGGTTAGCATGGTGTAGCTAGCTTGCTAACCTGCTAGTTGTATCTTTTACTTAACAGCTAATGTTAACATTAACCATGTCAGGAGCATAGTTCGTGTCAACAGTGTATGAATCGTGAAAGCCGGAGAGTTTGCAAACGTTTTATTTTGCTCTTCGACTCATGTTAAACGAGACACCAACGTATATGCTAATGTAGCAGCTAGGCTAACAACAATCAAAACCAAGTGAATCGAAAGCGACTTTTAAACTTTAAAGTAAGAGATGTTGAAGCAGCCGACTAGGATTGCTTTCTTCATAAGGTTAAGTGTCATAGTTATAAAAACGCCAGATGCTGAAATGTATCGCGTCTTGTAATGGTAAACCTCTGCAGAAATGAGCTAGCTGTTAGCATCGAAGGTGTCTCATCACTGTTGTTAAAGTAATTTGTGTAGACGTGCTTTTGTTCTCTTCTCTGTATTCTGCAGAATCCGTTGCAAGATAGCCTCGAAACCTTCAGTTTCATTAAATGGTGATCGTTCACATCTTCATATTTAACCTGAAAGGTCCTGCTCAGTGTTTGCATGTGCAGAAGAAAGCTCCGTAAAGATTCATCATTCACTAAAAGTAATCCTACCTCAAACCGTAACTTACCTGACCCCTTGTTTGCTGTTGAACATTTTTCCAGCTGCTAACATCGCTGTTTAGGAGTTTACTGGGTATCTAACGCTGCCCAGCCTGCTGCCCCCTAGAGATTAAATGCTTGTGAGGGAATATGACCCCGGGATCCTGCTAAAATTATACCCTAAAGAGCTGTCCTTTGAGAGTGAAGAGAAATAGTGATGGAGGTATTGTAACAGTCTCCATTATGTCATGAACAGAATATAGGCCTAACTAATGAGGACGATGGGAGCTCCAGACCTTAACTGTGGTCATTATTAGACTTATTCTATATTAAACTTTGCAGGTTGACAGCTTATTCACTCAATATGGTGAAAGTAGAAGAGTTATGCTCATAAACAAGGTGTTGGTTTTCAGTTTCTCTTCCATGCATAATGATTTTGGACAGATAAGCTAAACCAAAACCCACCCAAATATATTTCAATCACTGACTGCAGATTTACGAGTACCAGAGGTATTACAAAGACAGCAGATCTTTCCTCAAACTTTTATTTAAGCTTATTTTAGAACAGAACTAGGTGTCCACAGGGTCAGTTGTATCTTGAGAAGGTTGGTAGTGTTGAAAAACCACGACAGGCATCAACTTCACCAGCAGTCGACTCGTGTCCAGCATTCGTTTCCCACCCTGTTTGTGACTGTTAAACAAGTCCAGACTTAGCCCTGATGCTGCCATGGCTCTGCTGCCTCCTGGCTGCAGAGTTGCTCTATCAGCAGACTGGAATTAGACCAGTGACCAGTGTCCAGGTTGAGCTCTGCGCTGGTATTTGGGTTGTGGTACTGAGGCATGTTGTTGAATAGCTAGGTGTGGTTGTTCAGAGAAAATGAGCAGTAAACTCCCTCCACTGTGCTGGTTTGATTTGTCTGACTTGTTGCTAGGAGCTCAGCAGTTCACACACTGTGTTTAATTATCCAGCCAAGGTTGAATCACAAATTCAGGGTGGTATCAGAGAACTCGTTGCTTTGTTCTTTGTAAGCTGTTGATGAGTCATTTTACTTCAGTAAATTCACTCTGTTGACAGTAATGGGCTGAGATCCACCCACATCCAAAATGGCGAGAGACAGAAAGTGCATCCTTTGTGAAACAGTCCACGTCTCCAAGCAGGTAATTCACCTTCAAACGTGGTTGACAATAAATGCATTGATACTGTAGATACTGATATATTCAGCTCTGACTTCCAGCTACATGAGCTGTGAACCAAACAAATATTAAGAATTTCACAAATAATCTACAAACCGTTAACATATGACTTTTATGTTCTGTTATGATGTTGTTGCACACATATCTAGATTATTTGATGCTCGTGAATTTGCGTTTATGTACTTTTATGTAGAGTTATTATACTTCTTTTTAACTTCTTCTGTACTCATCAGCATTCCTTTGTATTGTAATTGCCTGCGTTTTCACCTGCATTTCTGGGACACATAAATTCCCCTCCCTGGGGGTCAGTAAAGTGTTTTTGATGTGTTTGTAGATGCCTAAAAGAAAGCCTTTATTTTCATTGTCTGTCTGCAGGAGATGGATGAGCACATGAGAAGTATGCTGCACCACCGTGAGCTGGAGAAGGTCAAAGGCCGGTGAGTTGTTGATGCACACCACGCACAGATATCATGAAATGACTCTAAGAATCACATTGATGTAATGCAGTTAATAGTCATATGCCAATGTTTTATTTCTCAAATGATTTGGACTACAGATCGTATTCAATACACTATTTTTAAATGAACTTTTAACAATAAAACTAAAGCTTTGACTTTGCTTCAAGAGTTTTTGTCCAAATCTAATTAGGTCATGAGGCACGTGTGCACATGGGCACGTGTTGGAGAAGTGGATATAGGGGCAGCTGTCTCAACTGTGGCACATATATTTAGACACAATCTCTCCGGAACAACAGGCATGACCGATAGAAGGCAACTGGCTATCTTGTGACTGCCATGTAGATTACTAAAAGTATGTGGCCTGAGGCTGACTTGGAAGAATCTCGAGTAGTGCAAATACTGATTCAGCTGTTGCCAAGTTACTGAATTTTACACAAACATTGCTATGCAAAGACTGCATCTTTTTAATGATGAAATTTACCAAGTTTCAAATTTTACTATGAAAGAAGAGTGCATGTTGATTTAGAAACACTGTCCAGAAATGGGATGGCTGAAGCTTTACTTCAGCTATAGCTTGATGCATATTTCTTTGCTGAGTTACAAATTGCAATCTAGCAAAAGAATTCTTCAGTACTAATTCACGTTTCAGTTCTCCCACTGCTACAGCTGAGAGGAAAAACGTGACAAACAAAAAAAGTAACCCTATCTTATTGATTAAGAGTTTGCCAACTGCACAAGAGGTCAGAAAGTGGCGGCATGCCATGACACAGATTTGAAAAAGGAATTGAGAGGGAGCCAGCAAAGTCGCTGCCCCTATCAGAATCACAGGATGACATACTTGGGAGAGTTTGAAGTGGAGGCTGTGAGCAGCTGCACAAGGCTCCAGTTACACAGGCTTTGCTCAGGATTGGTCAGCAGGATGCTCAGGCCTGTTCTAATAACACATGCTGGCCTGGTTGGGGGCTGGGTCCTGGCTCTCAGAGAGGAGTGTGGGGTCAAATACAGACATTACCTTCTGTAGAGTCTCAGAGCGCAGCGGACACCATCATGAAAGCGCACTAGGCTGAGGGCGCCGTGCCTCTCACCCCTCTGCGCGTCCCAGTGCTGTGCTGCATGGCTGGTTGTGGTGGCTGGACATAATCAGCACCTAGATTAGCATGCTGCCTCGGTTCAGCCTGGCTGCTCCTGCCCTCATCCTGCCACCTATGGCCTGCTGAAGAAAGGAAAAACAAGATCAGGATGATAAAGATTTTAACTTTTTTTTTTTAACAAGAGAAAATTATAAGTTAGCTACCTCCTGATCTGTGACAGATAGAGAATTTGGAAGTTTTTTTTAAGGATTGTTGAGTATTCTCCTTTCCTGATTTTATTTTGACTTTAAAGTAACAGAAAGTAGAGCCAGAGTACATTGTTACAGGCTCTGCAGGCAGGAAAAACCAAACCAGACAAGATCAGAAACATGCCTGAGGGAACGATTGAACGCCCGCTCTCGCCTTCTCTCCCCAGGGACTGTGGACACGAGTGCAGAGTGTGCAAGGTAACGGTGGTGAGCCTGACCGATTATGCCTGCCACATTTCCAGTCCCACGCACAAGCAGAATGTGGAGGCTTCAGAGCAAAAGCATGTGGGGAACGGCCACGAGGAGGACTACTTTGACCAGACACTGGTGGACCTGATCGAAAAGAGAAAAGAACAGATCAGGTAAGACAGTATTTTACATCTGATAGAAATAAATATTTTAATGTGTGCTTATTACTTATTAATGCTAATTAACCGGTGACAACAGCTAAGAACATACACTTTGTCAAACTTATCTCTTCTCAGTGCTTAGAATAAAATATCTTTTGTAGTATTTTTTTCCTTTTGGATCAGTAGCTTAATCCTAGTCTTTATTTATATTGATTTTAGGATTAAACCACAAATGTAAAGATAGGTGACAGCTTGACAGCTTGTAAGCTTTTGTGTGTGTACATACTGTAAGCCATGTATAGTCACATTCTGCTCAGCATTGCTCACAAGACCCTTTTAGCTGCTGCCTCACGTTGAGCGGCGTCTAGAGTCGTATGTCAGGACCACAGCCTAAAAAAAAGCATGACTGCACACGTTAAGTTCAGATGCAACATTTCAGGTTATCTTCCCTTTGGAAAACATTTAGAAAAACATAATCAGAAATATCACACTAATCATTTTATGCTTTTCCTTGATAAATATTTTTTTCACATTTTTTGGATCGTAAAAACACAAACCTCAAATGACAAATGCATCTGTGAGACTACCTTATGTATTTTTCTGAAAACACATGGTGTTGATCTCATTGTGTTTCTGGAAACCTTTCTGAGCAGAGCAGCTGGGAAAGTGTGATATGCGTGGAGACTGTTGAAGGCAGAAGCTGGCATTCAGCTGTCAGCCTGTCACATGCCAGATATATTCCCTCTGCAGGTCAGAGCGATAGGTCACACTGTTAACCAATCCTAGGCACCTGCCAAGAGATACGGTTGCCAGGGAAACTTTTAAAATCTTGTTAAATGTTATTATTATTTAATTTTCTATGTGCTCATCACCCCTACCCTTTTCACATAGAAAAGAGTCATATAATCCATTGTTTCTTTTTTCTACACATGCTTGTGAGGGCATTGTGGCTCTGTTACTTGCAGTCCACCAAAGACCAGCGTATGTCATACCAGTGCATGAGTGCAAATCTGTGTCTGTTTCTTCTTTGTAGAAAAGAGAAAGAGGCTGCTGCTGCGAAGCTGGCAAAAGAAGAAGAGGATCGCCGGAGAAACGAGCAGTTTCAGCAGAGATTAAAGGAAGCTAAGGAGCGTTACCGGCTCGGGTGTGGCTGGCAGCAGCCATCACAGGTGTTTGGTGGACCTGGTCAGCACAATTCTTGGTACAGGAACAACCAATATAATGCCAAAGCAGAGGAGCCAAGACCCTGGCAAAATAATAAACAGGGAAAGAGTGCTACCTGGCATGCACAGGAGCCTCCCAATTTTCAGAAATGGGCTTCTGAAGAGTTTGCTGGTAGAAGCTTGCATAGCCAGGAAGGGTGGAACAGGAAGCAGTGGGATCAGGGTGGATTTTATGGCAATCAACAAAGTCGACTGCCTTGGATCAGCAATGGAGGCAGTAGGAACGGGATCTATGGCCAAAATAATATTCCCCACTACCCACAAAGGGGCCGGCCTTTGTGGGTACAAAGGCCTCCTCCTATGTATCCACCTACCAACTGTTTTTTTGCCCAGGCTCTTGACCAGTTTCAAAATACAGCCAATGACCAGGGAGGTCAGCAGAGTGACAGACTTCAGAATGGACAGGGGCAAACAGCAGAATCTGACCACAACAGTAGTAAAAGCTCAAAGTCCTTTGGTAGCAACCCAAAGCTGGACAAAGCCTGTCGCTGGTCACCCTATCCAGTTACAAAGAGCTTTGACCCTGTGCCCCATAAGGACACTAACCCAAACTCATCAGAGAAGAACCCCAAAGTCCCCAAACCCCAGAAGCAAGAAAAAGCACCAGAAACCAGTGCCTTTAACAGGCTGTCCCAACCTGAACAGAAACCAGGGCAGCTGGCCTCTAGTGGACAAAGTGTGGAAGACAAAGGGGGGTGTAAATCAAACCCCAAAACCAAGCCCAAAGATAAGAGCGACAGCAGCAGTAGAGACAGCAGTGCTCAGAGAGAAGGCCCCCAGAACTCTGCATCTGGTCCTTCTAATCAGAAGGCAAATAAGCCAGTTCTGCATAAAGATAAGAAAATAACCTCACTTCTTGGTCTCAACATTAGAGCTCAACTTAGTAAGGCCTCCAGTCGAGCGTATACACAATCAAAGCCAACTGAAAAGCAGAGCGGACTCACTTATAAAGCTCCACCTACTGTGCCCCTGAAATCAAGGCAAGAACGGCAGCCCCCCGAAAGCCTCTGGAAAGTAAGACAGACTGTGTTAGAGAAGAGGGGGTCTTTGGATAGCTCTAGTAACAACAGGATGGAGGCGGCGCAGCACATGGTTGAGGAGCAGGAGAAGGATCATGCTCAGAGTCAGATAGGAGTAAACAAAGAAAATAGCTGTAGTCAGAATGCAGCTAAGCCAAATTTGCCTGACTCAGTCAGGCCAGAAAAGCCTGCTTTACAATCTACAGACAGCAGCCAGTTCCTCCAATCTTTACAAGTTAGCACCTCTACCATGGAGAGCTCACAGCCTGCAACCTCAAGCAAGGAAGATGAGGAGAACAGGCAGAAAGTGGAGAAGCAGCAGACTTGCTCAGCAGCCCTAGATGAAGCCATGCAGGCCGCTGATGCAGGGCAGAGCTCAGAGAGCGACACCTCCAAAAGTGGTGAAGCACAGACGGTCTCAGGGTCAAACACGAGTCTGTCCAAACTTGACCTGCCTCCTGTCTTAAAGCGTGACCTGACCAAACACATCAGCTCCAAGAGCAAAACAGGAAGCCATGAGCCCAACCTGAACATTGCCAGACGGGTGCGAAACCTGAGTGAGTCACGGAGAAGTGACACAGAAAAGGACTCGGGGCTCAAACCGACTGTTCGGCAGCTCATCAGCTCCTCTGGGTCTCGACGTAATGTGAACTGGGAACAGGTGTATCAGGAGGTCAGGAAGAAGCAAGACAAAGGGAAAGGCATGCCAAGGTGAAATTTTGTGTTTTTACATTTAGACTTTGCAGTTATAGATTTCCTTCAAAGTTACTGTTGCTTTCAATTCCTTCAGGCTCATGTTATATTCTGCCATTCTCCAGGTTTGGGATAGAGATGGTGCCAAATGAGCATGAGGACCACAGCCAGGAGGAAGAAGACATTCCCCTGCTAGAGGGTTTGCACTGGGATTCATTAATGGACATCTCTGCTTGCGGTGCCTCCCGAAAACGCTCCTTATCGGAGAGCAGCCTCGCCCCAGCATCTGCTCCCTCCCTGTTTATGTCCCTCAGGTCAGAGGAGATGGTGCAAAGAGGGAGCCCCAGCTCAGAGCAGCAGGCCTCCTCAGTTTCTCCCACACTCACTGAAGGGAGCAAAGATGATCTGCATCAGCAAGAGGTGGAGCAGATGCTTGGTCAGTTTGAGGCTAAAGCACAGAAGCAGCCTGAAAAACTAATGTCAGCGACGGTGAAGGCCCTGCAGCGATCTGATTCAGTGCTTGGGGACAGCAGTTCGGGGACGGAGCAGGTTGACGGTCAGGGTACAGGGAAGAGGCGAAGAGCAACTGGGGTGAGTAAAGAAGCAGAGTTAAAGGGGAACTCCACCAATTTTACATATTTGTTTTGCTTGTGACTTGAGGCTGCGTTAGATGCTGCCAGCAGAACCATATGGAATACATCCATGAACATAATGTGGGTAACATAGGCGCTAGGTTTTGACAAGGAAGAAGAAAGCATGGATTGCAACGGTGATTTGGTGGATTACTCTTTATACACTTTTATTTGTTTATACTTTAATGCAAAGAAGCAGAATGAAACCTTTTCTTCTTCTCTTGTAGGATGTCCCAAGTGCAGAGACGTCCTGCTTGGAACACAATAGTAAAAGACGGAAGGTCAAATCCAAAAAAGGTTAGTTTCTGTAATTAGCTGTTGTATATTGTCTCTGCTTATGGAATAGTTAGAGACTCAAAGCTTCAGTCCTCATGTAGGCCCGTGTCCTGTACACATTGGCCCACATGATTCATTACAAAGACTGAATGAAATTCAGAGTAATCTTTTTGCCAAGCTGCTGATGGTTCTTAATTATCCTCTGAACTCTGTGCAGAGCGTTTACAGATCGACCAGCTGCTGGCTGTGTCTCTGCGAGAGGAAGAGCTGAGTCGCTCCCTGCAGACTGTGGACACCAGCCTGATCCAGGCCCGGGCTGCACTGGAGGCTGCCTACATGGAGGTGCAGCGTCTCATGGTGGTTAAACAGCAGGTAAAAATGAAAGAGTCCGTCACTTCAAGCTCTATCCCTTCGCCCATAAGTGTTGGAGAGAGAGTTCCCCCTCTGAGTGGCTGATTCTCTCCTGGAGAGTTGCCACGTCTTGAGGCGAGTGCAGTTTAAGCAGATGTTCACAGTTTGCTGAGCTTAGTGAGTATTTGTTGTCTCGTCAGCCACTTAATTATTTCCATCGTTGTGGTGCTGAAGATGTAACTGGTGTACTGCTGTTCAAGAATGACATTTCTGTTCTCTAATCCTTCATTATTTGTACTGTAAGGACACAAACTGAGTAACCTTTATTAGTGGGTCCGTTTTTAATTCTAAGGTAAAAATCACCTCAATATTACACACTTTCTGATGGTTCTTGTGTGACTTTGTTTTTCTCAGATGACTGTAGAGATGAGCACATTGAGAAACAAGCGCATTGAGTTACTAAAAGGGATGCAAGGTAAGAGCATGTGTTTGTGTGGGAGACATGAAATGATTCAGGAATAAATGCATTAAATGTTTATTTTCACTGTGAATAACTACACGTGGGGTAAATGTTACAGAATTTGTGTGCTACTACAACTATAACTAACTATAGAGACCATTTTTTTACAGTAACACTAGTTGTAATCATTGTAGAAATCACTGAATACATACAGCATGTTACATGTACGCTCTTATCCAGGGTGAGTGTATGGTAAGTGCATAAAAATACAACTGAGATGAACAGTGGACTTAAGGTTTTGTTGTGTTTTTTAGTAGGTAGTGCGGAGGAGGCAGCTCCGATCAAACTGAAAGAGGAAAAGATGGATTCCACAGATATGGACCCACACATGTTCTCCCCTGTTACACTTTCCTCTGTTACGGACACTGTTGCTGCTGCTGTTGCTGCCCCTGCCCCCAGTCCTAGTCCTCCTACTCAGCGTGCCTCCCCTCCATCTTCAAGCCTTCCCTTCATGCCTGTAGTTATCAAGCAGGAGCCCCAGTCTCCTGTCCATGTCAGCTCAGAGCCAGATCCCATGGACACTATAACCCACTGTGCTCACAGCACTACACCGGAGCTGCCTGTTGCTCCTGCTTCAGCCTCTCCACCAGGTAGTGTCATTTAATGCACAATTTAACCTTTAAAAACATCTATGCCAGGATTTATCTGTCCTCTCAGTTTCTTTTTTGTGTTCATGTCACTTAAATCAGCAGTATACTGATCCATGTGCCTCTGAAACTCTTTGTAGATCCTGTCATTAACTTCCAGCCATCTCCTGAAAGAAAGTCTGAGCTCTGCCGAACTAATACACAGCATCTTTGGGAGAAGTTTGAAGAGTCTGCAGACCCCAAAGAGAGCTTGTTGGGTCTGGTTGAGACCACAGAGAAGGCCATACAGGCATCAAGGAACTGCTTCACACCTTTGCCTGACTCCAAAACCTCCATAAAGCTTTCACCCAGCAGGAGGGGCTCTGAGGTGGGGAGCATTGTTGACTGTGCAGCCACAAAGTCTTTTGAGCCCCCCTCTGTGCCTTCAGTCCTTAATCTACCCCCCTCTCCATCTGAGCTGAGCAGCGGAAAGCGTGTGAGGAAGCTCAAGAAGAGGAAAGTGTTGAAGAAAGCTCAAGGGACGGAGCAGCCTGAGAGCAGTGACACTGAGATAGATGGAGAGCCCTTGAGGCCGAGGTGTCCTCGACCACGCAGGAGACCCAGTGGAGGTTCTCAGGTCAGCACCTCCACACTGTCCAAAGAAGACCGAGAGGGTGATATGAACATGGAGAGTGGCAAGGAGGCGGTTGGGTATCTGGTTCCCACCATCAGACTCACAAGAATAGACCACAGTTCCTTCAAACAGATGGTAGAGCTTCCCCAGGTGGCCCCTGCTGAGCTGACAGTGAACTTAGATTCAGAGGAAAGCATGGAGGTCACCGGAGCCTGTCCGCAGCCCCAAACAGATACCCCAGCTCCAACTCCCACTGCAGTCCAGGTCCCAGACTCCTCCATACCTGAGCCACAGAGCCTGGCCTGCAACGAGGTCACCTCCACAAGTGACATGGATGTATGTAAATCCTCTGAGAGGTGAGACCTTTTTCTGTTTCATCACATTTTAATGTTTTTATGTTTTCACGACAAACTACAGTCACAGATTATTTAGATTCAGCTTTGGCAGTCAAGAAGCAGATCATTCATCACTTCCATCTTTTCTCCCCACAGTGACATGCCGTTTCCCGTCACATTGCCCAAGCCAGTGAGGACCTCATCAGGTATGTTCATCTCCAGAGAATTGTTGATGATATAAATCAGGGTCTGGTTGTGCTTGAGAAGAACAAGTTGTTGTCAGTGGACAACAACTGGAGTGGAGGTGTGATATTCTTTTAATATGTGGATAACGACAGTTTTTTCCAGAGGACACTCACAATGTTGCACTCGATTGTTCATGTGTAAAGTGTCAGAACAAGTTGTGTCAGTAATGAAAAAAGAGAGCCTGAGAGAGAAGTGCAAACCTAAGTCAGATTGTCGGGTTAGGAAGGTTACAGAAATGGTCAGACACAGACGATATCCTAATCTGACAGTGGAAAAATGTGGAGAGAGAGTGGTCCTGAAGCTATCTGGCCATACAACAAACAGTTCTTACAGTTCACTGGCAGCAGGTTATTTGTTGAGAGAAACTGGACCCCACTGGTCTTTAAGTTTGACCACGTAACCAAACAGAAAATCCACTCACCTTCTGAGCAGCCAGAATTAGAAATGTCATACTCCCCTGACCAAATTAAAATAGACTCTAGAGCGCCCAAATTACTTTTTATGGGCAAGATATTCATAGAACTGTTGACTTACAGTGACCCTCTACAGCATGAGTGCAGTGATGAACGGACACGACTTTCGGAGAATGTGTATATTTAACTTGATGAACATTGATTGCTGGTCCAACGCTTCTTTAGATGTTCATGTTCCATTTACCTTTTAGCAGAAGAAAGCAACTAAAGTAGATCACTTGACCTCAAAAGACAAAACTGACATGACCTTTTTACTAAGAAACTTGAGGAGAAATGAGTTTCCTGGAGAGAGTTTAGAGAACTAGGAACCTGCACCAGTGAGGACAATAATTCTTTTTTAACTGAATTTATTTGAGTTGAATTCATTAAAAATGTTATATCAAAATGTAGCACAGTGCCTACATTGAGCATACATTTTTTCTGCTTTGTTGTATATCCCAGATGCTTCCTCTGACCACGGTGAGGATGACATGCCCACTGAGGGTGTGTTTGAGGGCCACCAGGAGGCGGTGAACGCCATGCAGATCCACAACGGACTGCTGTACACGTGCTCAGGAGACCGGACTGTCAGAGCCTTCGACCTGGTGGTGGGTGTTGATGAAGCTCTGCTGCTGTTTTTCAGGGTGTCATGGGTTCTGTAGAAATATTTTTGGTGAACGCCACAACAAAACAGTCTCATATTTTTTTGTTGCAGAGTCATAAATGTGTTGGTGTGTTCGAGGGTCACAGCCTTAAAGTGAGCTGCCTGTTGGTGTCCGCGGCTCCCTCCCTGCATCACCGCCTTTATTCTGGTTCCAGTGATCAGACCATCCGCTGCTACAGTCTCAAGGTAAAAACACATTCGTCTTATTCTAATAAATAGCTGCCATATTTGTGAACCACACTGGGTGACACTGTGTTAGTTTACTGCCTTAAAACCTTCATTTACCCTAAGAGTAGTACTGGAATCGGTTTGTGTCATGGTCTCTGAAACTGTAACTGTAATGTTTCCTTCTCGCCCACAGACACAAGAGTTTGAGCAGCAGTTTTCTCTGTCAGACCGAGTCCTCTGCCTTCACAGCCGCTGGAGGACTTTGTACGCAGGCCTGGCAAATGGCACAGTGGTGACCTTTAACCTCAAGGTGAGGAACGCAGAGCAAGGCAGTGTACAATTATTCAGTAATCTAGGCGTTCACCACATTATACCACCTCATTACTCCACAAGTTTAAAGTTTAAAGTTTAAAGTTATAGCTGTTAGTTTATATAACATACGTGACACACAGCTCCATAATAAAAAAATGTAGCAGGTTGAGTTTCTGAGTGGACAGGTTCAAAATTAAGATTGAAATAGAAACGGAGTGCTGACTGTTCAAGAGGCAGAAAAACTGGGACTTTCAAATTACAGGGTTTTATCTTTGTGATCTGAAAGTGACATTCTTCATTCAGTGGCTTTTATCTCAACTTTTCAATTATTCCATCGCTCAGACAAACAAGCAGATGGAAGTGTTCGAGTGCCACGGGCCGCGGGCCGTGAGCTGTCTGGCCTCGTCTCAGGAGGGAGCCCGGAGGATCCTGCTGGTCGGCTCCTATGACAGCACCATCAGCGTGAGAGACGCCAAGAACGGACTCCTGCTGCGCACACTGGAGGGACACACCAAAACTGTGCTCTGCATGAAGGTGGGTCTGCTCTGAAACATGAGCTTTAACAGTGGGTCTTCATTTACTGTTGCAGTTATTTTCACATAAGACCTATTTCTAATGTGTTCATAATTGAAGATTTATTCCTTTTTGATTCTCTGACATTTCTCTCATTTTTCAAGCGAGTTAATTTCCTTATTGTTTGTCTCTTCTCTGCTCTCTCAGGTCGTCAATGATCTGGTATTTAGTGGTTCCAGTGATCAGTGTGTCTACGCACACAACATCCATGTGAGTCATCCTGTTTAAATACAAAATACAGTGTTGTTTATGTTTAGAATTCCAAAAAGGAAGAAGAGAGAAGCCTTATTCATAGTGTAGTTGAATCACAGTTTATTAATATATGTACATCAACACTGTCTCTGCACAGACTGGAGAGCTGGTGCGGGTCTATAAAGGTCACAGTCATGCTGTTACTGTAGTGGCCATCCTGGGGAAAGTGATGGTGACCGCCTGCCTGGACAAACTGGTCCGTGTCTACGATCTACAGGTAAGATTCAGCAAGTCTCTGCTGCTGTTGTGCTCCTGTATAAATTTGACAATATTTGCATTAATTTTTAACAAAATCTGAATTAATCTGCGTCTGTTTTTATCTCCGTAGTCTCATGACCAGCTGCAGGTCTATGGTGGACACAAGGACATGGTGATGTGCATGGCTATCCACAAGAACATGGTGAGAGACTGGTTTATTCCAGAGCTACACATAGAAAGAAAATGGATGTCACTTTCTGAAACTGAATCACATGTTAATGGGAACGTATTAATTTTCATGTTTTTAGTGCTGATTGATGTCTCCAAAATGTAGCAAGACGTAGACAAGTTTTCTGTTGGGTTTTGTTGCACACTTGAGCTTAAAAATACATATTAACCTGTTATTTGTGTGTATATTGTGTTTCAGATCTACACAGGCTGTTATAACGGCAGCGTGCAGGCTGTCAAACTGAACCTGATGCAGAACTACCGCTGCTGGGTAAGATAAGGGATGGGGAGTAGAACTGGGAGATGATAAGCTGTGGTTGAAGAGAGGGTATAATTTAGAAGAGTCACTTAAGCAACACATCATGGATAACTTTCATTTGGTGTCTTTATTATGGCTGGTGTTGTCTTGTGTTGACAGTGGCACGGCTGTTCGCTGGTCTTTGCGCTGACGGAGCATCTGCAGCAGCACCTGATCAACGACCACACCAGTGCCAACTTCCAGACGCTCAAGTGCCACTGGAAAAACTGTGAAGAGTTTTTCTGTGCACGCAACATCTCCAAGCAGGTAAGAAAAGTGTTTACCTGTCAAATTTCAACACTTTTGTCTCCTGGAGTCTTTTAAACACAGGGTCACAGGTCAGCTACATTATGCTTTCTCTGTTTTCTCCTTTGCAGGGGATGCTGGTGCACATGCAGAAACACGCTGAGGAGGAGACTGAACTGGAGCCTTAAGGGCCAGTGGTGGGAACACTGTTTCCTCCTGAGCCCTCTTCCCTTCCTTGCTATCTTTACCCCCCCTCCTTTGTTAACCTCCCATATTGGGGGGGATGTTCTGGGACCCACTTCCCTTTGCAGCGCTCCTGTTGAGCCTGACAAGTGGCGTCTGACGACTCCATCCTTTATGTTCGATGTTGGAATCCAACCATAATACAATCATGAAGGGAGGGTTGGTTGAGCTGTTTGTTATTTCTTTTTTTACGTTCTACAAAACACGCCTTCCTCTCTTTCTGTCTGACCACTGCAGTTCCTCTTTTCACTGACCAAAGTAAGACAAAGAAATATGTGACTTTTTTTTATTGAAGAAACTTCAGTGTTGCCAGCATCAGAGGGATTTGTCATGCTTTTCGATTTTTCTGAAAGTGCAACAAAAACCAATAATCATCTTCCAGATTGGTTGGCTAGAATATGGCATGGGTTAAAAGATGTTTTTATTGTTGTTGTGCAGTTGTGATGTGTCATGTTGAGCAACCTATAGTTATTTTTCTTTTCTTTTTTTGTTTTCATTTATTAAGTTGCCATTATTCATTCAAAGTAACCTTATGTTAATGGCAATAATGATTTTACGTTTTCAGAAATTTATGTTGTAGTCTCCCAGGTTAACAACTGTTTTGAAGGAGTTTCATTGAAGTGACAGAATTTATTTATTTTTTTGGTTTGGTTTTTATTTTATTTTCAGAAAAACCCAGTCTCTAACAGGTTAGTGGTTTAGGATTACATCTCTTTATTTTTTTGTTGCTCATTCAGGTGATTTAAAGGTGTTGAGGGACTTTGGTGCAGTGTTGTGTGACTTGGCCTGAAGTTGCCATTTGAGAATTTATTTACATTTGCAGTGATAACAGAACCAAGACATTGACATGGTGGTGTGTGTGTTCCTACATGTGTTTATCTGTGTGGGTTTATTCCTCATAATTCTCAACAGAGTGGTTTAAGGAACTCTGTTTTCCATGAGTGAGTGTGAAGTACTGTTTTAATATAATGCGATTTCCTCCTCGCAAATAGCTGTTTTTTTTTTGTTTTTGTTTTTTTTAAATTTATTTTATATTTGGAGCATCGAGGAGAAGGCACCGGAACTGTGTTTTTCCACAGTGATGATAGTTTTCTAAAGAAGTGTGGAGGTGAAGGATGTTTAGAGGAGGTGTTTGATGGAAGAGCTTGAAGGAAAGAACTAGGATTCATCTCCCATGCCATACCTCACCCCCTCAAACACTCAAACACAGGCAAGTTGGTAACACAAAGCCACTTTTATAAGGGCATATTCAACCAGTTTTAATCAGCGTAAAAGCCCAGTTGATGCTCTCTTTGGCAGACTTTGTGTGGTTTCAGCTCTCTTGGTCGTATTTGTTAACCTGACGTTCTCATGGCCGCCATCTTCCAAACTCTCCTCACCCATTAGTTATTTACAACTGAGGAAAGCGTGCAGTTCACCTCTTACCTGGCATTCCTGAGTTTCTTCTTTTATCAAAGTTGTGACAAGATATTTTTTATGGAAGTGCAATCTAAGAAATTGTAATTAATAATAAAAAAAATATTGCAACGTTATAGAACAGTTTTCTGTGTCTTCTTTATGGTGTTTTTGCCAAAATATGAATCACATTTTAAGATCAGAAAATACCACAATTTCACATCAAAACTACTGGTAACGCAGTCAAACCAATAACTACACATTTATTTATTTATTTGCTTAAAATGGTTAAAAATGCAGTACACTCATTAGACCAAAGCCTTAATAGGAAAAAAATCACAAAAATCTGCAGTCCAACCCCTCAGCCATATTCTTTCAAATCAAATAAGAAAAAAAAACTTGTCGGCTCCACAGTTTTGTTTTTGAGTCTCATCTGTCCACATGCAGAGCTGAATGACTGGCAGACTGGACAGTTGCCATTGGGGGTGGAAAGGTTGAATTCATTGTAGCTGGATGAACAGAAGAAGCCTGAGTTTGTCCACCAGGGAGCGCTATCCACAGGGCTGGAGCACACAAGACGGCTCATACCCAGAATTAGTTGCTAGTGGGGGTGAAACACACTAACGTATTACTCTAGGCCAACAATAAATCCAGGAGTATTATTTTATTGACAACAATAAAACAGGGTCAGGGCAGAGTTTGTTTAGGAGGCCCAGAAATCTGTTAGAAATTGTTATCAGAAATGTAACAGGTGTAGGAGTGATTCACAAGTTTATTCATTGTCCACCAGAGAGCCCAGTTCACTGGAATGGATACAGGAAAAATGCCTTTGCGCTCAGTTTATAACAGAAGGAGAGGAAGTAGATAAGACGGGAGGGGGGATGGTTAAAGAAGCAGATATCAGTCAAGAGAGATGAACAGTAAACTAGTACAGATTACTGAGTTACTGTGAGGTATTGTGACAGAAAAAAAGGAGGTTGTGTGTGTTTGATGCCTGAGAAAAGTACGGTACAAGGTTAGGGTGTGTATTTAAAAAAAAAAAAAAAAACAAAGCTGATAACTGAAAGAAGACTGATATTTTGATGATAATGGGAGGACAAAGGAAGAGAAGGAAATGCAAAAAAAGGTCTGAGACCTACTGTAGAAAGAGAGAAATGGAAAAGATAAAATGGAAGAAGCTTGTGGAACATTTTGGAGTAGAAAGAGCAGAGCTGTTGGGACTCAGGGGCGTTAAGGCTGGAGGTGAGGTGGATGAGCGCTAATGGCGGTCGGGCACACTGAATATTGAGGTAAAGGCTGGCAGGTCTGGTCCTCGTGTGGAGTGGAGCTCACCTGGGAGAAGATGGGCCTTTCTAGGCGTACATGGTCAACTGGAGCCACTGCACAGGGAGAGAGGGAAAGGTTCAATAAATCGCCACAGTCCTCTGCACACCAGGCAGATTGTTGGCAGTAGACTGCGTTTATACAGAGTCTTTATACAGAGTAAAACTGCCTTAGATGAATACATGTATGTCTGTCTGTGAAGTAGCAGATTCATTTTATTCAAGCATATCCAAACAGCAGTTGTGCAGTGAGAACAGTTTACCACTTACCTCCAGGACACTGAGTCTGATTGTACCATCTCCGTCCTGGTCAAAGGCCTGGAACGCCCCTGGAGAGAAAAAACATCACACATCACATCACACATCAAAAAAGCACTCTCCACTTAGTATGAAACAAGAAATTTAGAAATTGTTTGGAGGCTGAAAATGAACACAGTCATGTTTACTAATCCAGTGAGTCTGTGACTCATTACACAAAAGGGTTCCTGAGTTCAAGCTGTTTCTGTTCTCTCCAAGAATGATGGAGGAAGCCATCTAGAGATTTATACCAAACACAGGCAGCATTGTTTTTCTCCCCTGAGTACCTATTATGAGCTACTGTTTTGCTGTACAAAGACATCTGCCAGAAGCAAAGTTTCACAAACAAAAAAGGACAAAAGATCATTACTCAAGTTCCCTACTCCCCTGCTATCAGTGGAAACACACAGCTGAGGGATGAGACATTTGTTACTGAATGTCAAGTTTCCATGACTCATTTATTTTGGGAAGAGACAGGTGTGTATCTGACATCAGAATTTAATCTAGTTGAACTGACTGAATCTATAGGGTGTCAGTTGGGATTCAGCTCTACATTGATGTTTATGTTACATTCAATTAAAAATATGCTAATGTGTTGTGTTGCTCCTCAGGCTCTGTGGGCTCCTCCTCCCCCCTCGTGCTGTTGGCTCAGTCTGGGGACCTGCAGATAACCACAGTCCATCTGGGGGAGTATAAAAGCTGAGGAGCTGCATTTCTGGGCCTCTCTGCTACTTTTGCTGCCTGCCCACACCCAGAGTAAGTGTGTTTTGTGGGCTATTTGGTCACGACTTAGTCCATAGCTCTGGTTAAAGTTTAGAAAAGTAATTAAGTTTTTTTTCTGTTAAAATTCAGTCAATGATTACTGTAGGTTACTGTTTTTTGTCTTAGTCTTAAGGACTAATACAAACAGATCTCTGCACACTTGGATCTGTGCAGGGTTTTCACTTTATTTTTTCTAAGCTTTCTGTCTAACAGACATTCATCAGAGCATAAATAACTCAACACTGAGGCAAAGATACACAGTCACATTCTAATCATTGGCAGTATGCACCACACCTGTGCACACTCTGGTGGTACACACTCCATGTGCGCAGGTGTAATGCATATTGCCAATGATTACAATGTGACTGTGTATCTTTGGCTGAGATCTTTTTCCCTTTTGGACACATTAACTGTGCTGCCACTGTAATCATGTATTTTCCATAGTGTGCATGAGGCACTGACTTACTGAACATGGCTTCGAGTCGAACCAGACAGCTGATGAAGCTGTCAAAGTCGATGTTCATGTTCTCGTTTGCGTAGCGCATGGTGATGATGTCGTACAGCTGGTTGTTGAGACGGAAGCCTGAGCGGGACACAAGACACATGACTGTACAGTGACAAGAACATTTAGAAGGTGAGTTCAAGCTGTAAATTAAACAGTTTACAACAGCACATCTACTGCACATTATTAAATGTCTTGATGAAAAACTGAATAGAACAAATCACCTTTTAAAAAGTATAAGAATGAAAGTCCAGCTTTTGGAAACTCATTGACAGTATTTTTCATATTTTTAAAAATATGTACATTGTAAAAAAATTCAAAGGATCAATTCACCCTAATCAGAAAACACAGTCTCTCTCATCCTTTTTTTTCATAAGTTTTGTGTTAGTCTGTGGTTACTCTGTGTAATGTTCAATTCATTAAATTAAATTTTTCCACGTTGTGAGTGCCACTGATTCAACTCACAGTCATTATAGTCTCAGCTGTAAATATAAACCAGAAGTGCCTGCGTGGATAGATGCCACCAGGACTAAGTTGAAAAATGTCTTTTTGTGATTTGGGTGAACTGACCCTTTAAGATTTTTCTGTCTGTGTTATTACCTGCATCATTGACGGCATTCCTCATCTCGTAACTGTTGATGCTACCAGACTGGTCAGCGTTATAGTGTTTAAAGATTCCCTGAAAGAGAGGGTGTGTGAATTTGATGCAGAACTCTACGCTGTGAGAAAAAGTTTACAGCAGCTGCTCATAATAGTGTCTCTTTCTCCCATCACTGACGATGTTAAACATAAGAAGATAAGAGATGCTGCAATAAAAGAAATGAGAGAGAGGAACCTGCTTTCCCACCTGCCATTGTTTGATCTTATTCCACAGATGTCTGAACTCCTGAAGATTGAGTCGACCTGTCCCATCCATCTGAACAGAAGCAGTTAAGAGAATCTTGAAACATATTAGTCAATGTCCACTCAGAAAACAACTGGCTTCATATTCCAGTGTTGTTCCATGAGTCTAAAACTGACTTTCAGTTAAAACATAATTTCAGTGTCATGTTGGGCACGTCTCAGCTAAGTGGATTATTTAACAATTTAGTGTGTTCTCCATCATTTCAGTTTTAATTTAGGTGAAATATGTGGTAAAATGGAGCCTAGGCCCTGTGAGCATCCATCACAGACCCTGCCAATGGGTCTCGGCAGGTTGTGTCTCTTACAGACAACACAGCCAGCCCGATGCACTCGATACAAAGGATACGTCCATCAGAGCAATCATGCTCCTGCAGCTCTCCAGACTGAAGCCCTCTGTGTTCAGGTCCTTATCTGGAGGGAATACAGAGACAGAGAGAGAGCTGTAAGATATTTAAAATGGGCAAAAAATTTCAGTATCCTTCAATTATGTTTCATGTTTGAGGCCTTGGATTTAAGTCATTGTAGACTAACAATACTCAAGCTGCATCAACCCCAACAGCAGCCGATGTGAACTAAAAAGAAAAATAGAGTATTTAAATTAATTGGAGGAACTTTTCACAAGATATTAAAAAGAGTTACAGATAAGTATATTTTGAGATGTGTTTCACTGATTGACAGGTGTCTCATCTTATCGCACTCGTTCCACTGCAGCTTGTCGTAGGCTCAACCTTGTTGCACAAATTTGGATTCTCTGGTTCTGACAACTGATGAAAATCACTAAATGTTTTTGATTAGTTTTTTAGGTAGTCTGTGACAGCATTGTTTTGATGTGCATTGCTTGGTCAAGAGGTTTAAATTTAAAGCTGGAGTTAACTGGACTCACGTTTGGTGATCACTCTGTTGAGAACATTTTTCAGTTCGTTGGCTGTGATTTCCATGTCCTGAGAAAGAAACAGAAGAGAGAGGAGATAAGAATTTTAATATATCTTCATATGTGTCAAACATTTACATAAACAGCCCATGGCTGAATTGAGTATTTTTCTTTTCATTTTTTAATACTTAGGACCACAAGAACGCCTGTTATTAGACACCAAACTCACTGGTAAAGTGGTGAAAAGTCTTATTTCCTGTGATTGCTTTAGTACTGTCCCTCATGACAGTAGTAAAGCACGTCACTGGTTCATACTGAGAAGAAGCTCTGTCCATCCTGTACTCACATCTCCAGCTATCTCCTGAAAAATAGTCCTGAACTGCTGATCCTCCTCGCTCTCTTCCCCCGCTGAGGCTGGCGCCGGCTGAGGCATCATGGAGCCACAAAGTAGAAGGAAATAAATGAGACAAGAGGAAGAAGATATGAGAGGAAAAATGTGGAGATCGCGTCTGTGAAAAACTTTCTGTCATTCGCCTCGGTCCATATCATTTACCATTTAGCTAATAGTGATAATGATACTTGAAGGACTAGTTTTTAACAGTTTTTAATCTGACTACGTTCCCCATATGGAAAGAAAGAAAATAAAGACACTTACCACTGGATGGTCAGCCTCGATCCTGTTCTCTATCTCCCTGGATGAAGACGAACAAACAGCAGTCACGATGGTGACAATAACATCTCATCTGGGCCATAAGCCTGTACAGTCATGTGTACTACAGCGAATCATCTTATCCTTACCGATTATTAAACAAATGCCCGAATAAGTTTAACAAGTCTATGACACCATTTCTAAAGGCTTACAGTCCCATACTCACATTGGACCAAAATGGCAAAAAAAAGATTCCACAATGTCTTAAAGAAGCTGTGAATAAAATGTGTTAGTTCAGTACCACCTGTTGCTGCCTCCAGTGACAGTATTTTCTCTTGATTGTTCTTATTTTGGGCAATCCTGGTCAAAGGAGGCGCCATCTCCTGGCTTTTAGAATTTCTATTAGATGGGTTTTAACATCATCCTGCAGTTGAAAGTGTGACATAACTGGGCCAAAATGTACTTGCAAATAATTGTTTTTTAACCTATGTGAAGGCAGATGGGACACTTAAAGCATGAGGAAGTTGTCAATTAATAACTGATACCAATCTGGTATTGAAGGAGGTTAAAACTAATAGTAGTAATATTGTTTTATTTGCAATAAATGACCCATGTATTTTCTAAAAGTGAAAGCCCATCACAGGGATCTGTTTGCTGTGCACATCCATCCATCCATCCATCCCACAGCCTGATTCACAGCCAGGTCTCGGTCCATCAGAGTGCGGGCCGGCTCTGCATGCTGTCTGGTCCTCCAGGGCAGCAGGGGGGTGGGGGTTGTGGGTGGATGTTTGTTGAGGCTTGAGTATGCAGTATTGAATATTTTGAAAGTTTACCAGATCACGCCCAAATCTGAAGTCGCTTGTCCTAAAAAAGATTCCATAACAGCTTCGAACTGGGGCCGATTTCTTCCAACTCTACAAATCAAATTGTCGTTAAAATTGTTTGTTCTTGGTGGTTTGTGTCCCACCCACCAAGCACCCCGACAAAACCCCACCCTCATTAACAAAAACACAAACCTGCACTTTCAAATGCACAAAGAGGGTAGATAAATCACTATTAACCTGGTATATCTTAGGCTAAATCAATCCTCCTGCTGCTACATTAAATATAAACATGTAGGGCTGGGTATTGTGGATTCATTATTCGCTAATACATTGGACAGCGCTACAAAGCTGTATACTGTACTTTATGATATTTACATTAGAAAAATGCAAAGTTTTAGCTCAAACTGACTTTTCATCAGGTTCACAGGAGTGAAAACTATTTTAATTCAAACAGGCATCAAAAGTTTTTATTCGATCCCTCTGTGCGTAAAGATTCGCTATTTTGGGTTCAGAAAATTTTACTTTTGCATTTGCTGCTTTTCGTTGCCTTACATGATAGAAAAAATTAATACCTAGTTCTAGACTGTTGGCATTTGTAGACATCACTGTGACGAAATGTTTAGAGAAAATAACATAATTAGATTAATCAATTAAGAAAATAATAAACCTATCCAGTGTTGTGATTCCTTTCGAGGGGGAAGTTATAATTTGTTTTTCAAACAGAATGTTGTTCAGTTTATTTCCTGAACAGGAATACATTAAAACTACAAACAACCTCTTAATCTTGACACTAACACTATGTAAAAATGGTAATCAATACTAAAAACTGGTATTCTGATGTTATATTTCAATACCCAGCCCTACTGAGACACACAGGATCAACATCAATGGAATGAAATAAGCATCTACCAACAAACATATCTATCTGTGACTATAATACTCTATCAGGGGAAAACTATGTACCACTTCCCTCCTCATGCAGCCCAGCTCGCCCCCTGCAGGCCACCCCGATCACCCTCACCCACTCACTCTGAGGTGTTCTTCTTTTCAGAGAAAACTCGCAGGATGAACTCTCCCTCCTGGTGCGGCTCGTACGTGGAGGGGACGATGACGTACTCTCCGGGGCTCAGGCAGAAGCGCTGGGTCACTTCGCGCAGGTTGATGTAGGACTTGCAGCGAGCCTTGGAGGAGTTGAACAGGAAGAAGTCCTTCTGCATGTGCTGCTTGTTCCCATGCATCTGGAAAGGGGAAGTCACAACAGTAAGAGTGAGATATGTTGAATGGAAACAGTTGTATATATAAAATATACAATAACAAAAACAAAAAAGAAAAATTCCCTCATAGTCCAGGACTATTGTAGGGTGCAAATAAGTTTTAAACTGTTGGTCCACTGTGTTTGTTTACCTCCTTTGGCACCTGTAAAGAGACAGAGAGAACATCAGTGATTGAGTTATTATAGGATACAAACTAAAACCAAAAACTTATGGTATTACACTGATAAATGCTGTTATCCAAAAATAGCAAAGTGGTATTCACTTCATATATGCACATATGCACATTCCTTGTCAGAACTGCCACAAACAGTGATTTTTAAAAAGTTAGTTTGGCTTATTTCATCCTGAATATGTGCTAAAGAAGAAATAATAAAACACTTGTATGTTCAGAGAAACACAGGATTTTGTGCAAATACTTTATCCAAGTCCACAGCGTCTGAATAGTACATGAGAACCAAACCAGGCACCTCGTAAATAGCGAATCCGATGGTGAAGAGGTTGGCTCCCATCTTCCGCTCTTTCCGCCTGTTCTTCTGCATCAGAGCCACCACGAAGGTGCAGCCCACATCGTTTTCCTCGGGATCATCGTCCTCCTCCAGCAAACGGAGGCGGTACTGAGGGTTGGTCCAGAAAGTGTCTGCAGGACAATTAGTGAGTATCTTCTCAGGTAAAATATTTGGCTTTTATTCATCATTTGTTGTTATTTTATACGTGCACTCTTTTTTTCAGACAGTATACTTTAAAGACAGTTAGCGATGAACTATGGTATATCGATCAGAAAGTGATAAAAGTAAACCTGGCAGTGTGACCCTGCTCTCCCATTTCTCAGGGTACAAACCTCTTTGGGAGAAGTAACTATGTTATATTTTTTTACAGCAGCATACCTGGGTAATTCCTGCAGCCTCCGGCGGAGCAGCCTCTCACCCAGCGGCCCTCGTTCACAGAAACCGTCCACTTGTGGATCTTATCGTCCTCCAGGGCATCAGGGGTGAGGTTACAGATCTCGATCTTGGTGTAGTTCTTCTTGAAATCCTCGAATGACATCCTGGATGTTAAATGAAGAGATCAGGGCAGGATGGATACACAAACAGTGGCTAATCCAATGCTACCTGTAAAAAAAACTGGATCGCTGGATTTGATCTTGAATGAAAAAATCAGCATCCTCCTAACTGGAGAAAGATGTTGCCACTCACCAGAACTCTCCATCCTCAGCGCTCTGGTGCTGTAGCTTCTCTTTTTCAGCCTTTGACAGTGTGGCCCACTCCTTAGAGCTATCAGAGGGGATAAAAATAGTAATATTACTAGAATTTGAGACATAACTTCACCAACAGAAAAGTCAGGCTGGAAATAAAGGACTTATGGTTTTAAGATGGTTAAACTCCTCACTTGTCACTCCAGGGTCCGTTCCATTCCACTTGACCCCATGGGTTCCTGAGACGCACCAGACGAACTTTAGACTCCTTGTGCTGAGATGGTTTACACTGTAAGAAGACAGAAATTTTCACATTTAAACTCACATTCTCTCATATTGTCTTTGTATATCTTAAAGTTTTGGACACATTAATGCAGGAGCCAGGTTGTTGTTGCTGTGTTATCCTGTTGGACCAAGTGTTGTGCAGCGCTGCAGGGCCCTGTAGTGCATCACACATTTTATTGTTTCTTGCTCAGCAGGCTGTTTTACCTCTTCCACTGCCGTCACAGAGTAGGCATGACCCTTCACAAGTCCCGTCACAGTGCGAGTCTCAAAGCGAGCAGGAACCAGGGACTGCAGATACACAAAATATGTAACATGGCGTTAAGGAGTAGAGAAAGAGAAAGAGAAACATTTTCAAGACGTGCCAGATAAATCTGCAAACGAAACAGTAACGCTGCTCTAATTTGCATAAATGAGACTTAGGAAGAGCAAACTAACACCAGCTGAGCTGAGCTCTTGTTTTTGAAAGTTCAGTACACTCTAACATCAGGTGCAAAAGGCTTGAAAATTCTGCCACTGAGGTCCTGACCCTAAATATTATGGTGAAATAAAAATGTCTGACTCACATCAATAGAGCATCCCATGAGGGAGCCTCTCTCCAGAGCTTTCTTCATGATCTTGTAGAGCTCTTTGGGAGCTTCCTTCATCTCATAGAATTCAGTGACTCCACCAGTGAAATCTTCCATGGCCTCGGTGGTGTTTCCACCCTTCAGGGCCTCGTAGGAGCCATGCAGCCTGAACATTGATGAGCACAAGTGTTACATTTACATTTAGATTTTCAGTTCTTTCACTTAGATATGCCCATTCCTGGTTAAATAAAGTACTTTCTTCTTCTTGTCTAGACTTAACCTGAGTAGGGTGGCTGTATGCAAAGACTGATTACACAATAGTGCAGCCTTTAAAATCAGCTGTAACCCCTTCTACATCACAAATCTGCAATCAAATAAAACAGAAAAGTGCTATGTAGTAGCTAACTGTAGTTTAGCCCTGTTCTTCCATGTGAGTGTGCAGGAAGAGAAAAAGAAAACACCCAGTTCAAAAGCTCTTCTATCCTTCACAGTGCACTCACTTGGCGTAGGCCTTCTCCAGCAGGGCACTCCAGAACTCGTTCCTCTCGGCGGACTTGGTGAAGACCAGCTGGTTGTTGAAGGTGGGGATGCGGTCGTCAATAACGACATCGACCCAGTCGCCATAACGCCAGAACTGAAAGACAGAAGGAGGGAAAAAATTTGAGCATCAAATACTGAGAGGATGAGAAGCCGCTGAGTTTCAAACGATGTTTACAGACTTTAAAGACTTGAATCGAAAGGTTCCTCATCAGGATAAATGGTAAATGAACTGCATTTGCATAGCACTGTTCTAGTCTTGTCCACCACTCACAGCACTACAGGTCCCATTCATCCATTCACACACACATTCATACAGTGTGTGTTCTATGTATAGAGAGTGCTCTAACACATGCACACACATTCACGAGGCCGTGGTATGCCATCAGGGGCAATTTGAGGTTCAGTATCTTAATCTAATTTCTGTATTTACAGAAAAAGTCCAATGACTTGACTTAAAGACGATGAAATGCTGAAGGAAAGGGCTGAATATCAGGATGCTCTGCTGGAGTACATTTTCTGACCTGGAAGTGGAAGATGCCGGCATAGCCCTCTGAGAAGCTTTGCTCCTGAGGAACAACACGGTAGAGAAGCTTCTCATTCAGGGTGAGACAGGCGATGGCAGCCAGCAACCAGCAGTCACCTGAGCACAAAACATCGTTTCATTTAATTCATTTTGTGGAATAATTTCCACAAATCATATAATCATACTAACAAACTGTAACCATAGCTGGGATGATTTCATCTTCTCTTGGCCCTATGAATTATTTTAACTTCTTGGTGGATATATTGACCTTCTCTGATGGATGTATTTTGTTTTGGTGGAGGAAAAGACCGTCACTGAGTGCTGACGTTTGGAGTTTTCTGATTGTCCAGGTGTGTGACAGTGTGTTAGCTGCTGGGCTGAAAACAATGTAAGTTTTTCAACAGAGAACGGTTAACCGTGTCTGCCAGGACCTTTGTCCCTTTGGTCCCCTTTATTTGCAGTCTGAACTGGACAACAATG
The DNA here is from genome assembly GCF_001640805.2 of Lates calcarifer. Classification (NCBI taxonomy): domain Eukaryota; kingdom Metazoa; phylum Chordata; class Actinopteri; family Centropomidae; genus Lates; species Lates calcarifer. The sequence continues at coordinate 20,582,218 of NC_066851.1, read as the reverse complement.
AGAAGTGCTGCTGGTTGGATTCCCTTCCAAAAGAGTAAGCACAATATGGGGAGGCCGCTGCAGGCAGAGAGGCCGTGTGCGGGGGATCGATGCGAGCTGCCTGAATACAGACCGAATGTTCACTACAGTGAGTGACTGCATACAGTACATACAGCTCACCATCTGTCCATGTGTAGTTCTGTCACAATGTATATCAAATCCAAACAGGGTCTTTCAATGCTCTCAAAGGAAAATGCGTTTCAGTCAAGGTTAATTATAATATCCTCCTTTTCCCAACCTGCCTTTAGTATTTAATGAAAAATGAATATGCTACCACATAACAAGAGATGGTTGATTCACACCCCGAAATGGAAGATGCCGGCATTTTCAGCATTTTAAGGTTGATTCAAGAGAGTAATTAGATTGAGGTTAATTAAAATTAATAGCGAACTCAATAAATGATAAAAAAGCTTTGAGTTAATTTGTGAAACTTCACAAGATGAAGAAAATAAATGTCAGTTGAGATGTTGTAATGCAACTTCGTTTAGTAACTTCGTTACCAAGATCTCCCTGGCAGATGTCTGTCCTACTGGCTCCTCCAACAATGAACTGAGGATTCTCACAGATTTCCTGCAGACAATAATAAACACAAAGAGGAGTTAAGGATCAATCTCATATTAGCTTTCTATTTCATTTAGCTAGTCTACAGACTGCTGCTCTTCGCTGTGCAGATTGTAAAGTTCTCTGAGAGAAACTTGTGACTTTGGGCTGTATAAAAACCAAGTGGAGCAAAATTAGACAGATAAGTGATACAACATCTATAATATTAGAGCCATTATGCCAAAAAAAGGAAACAAATGCCATGACACTTGAGACAATATCCAATCCGTCCAGGGATGGTAGGGAGTATTCTGATGACATCTGCGTCGCCAGGAAAAGTCCCACTGCAGCAGTAGTTAGTTTTCACCATAAAATAATCCCTTATGAAGATGGGAAAAATGTGATTATTTCCATTTCCTTTGTATGAAACATAACACCCCACCTCCCACATGTTTGATCCATCCCCTCTTTATTTAACTTTGCCATCAACACACCTCTCCATGTGCCAAACCCACCCTCCCCTCCTACCTTGGGCCTCTTCCAGACGATGTTCTTGACCTTGTTGGACTTGTGTCCGAGCTCCTTGAAGCCCAAAGACTCCACAGTGGCTGGGAAAGATTCATCCTCAAACAGGTTCTTCCTCTGAAGGTACTCCTGTCTCAGGGTGTTGAAGTCCTGGCCGTTGAAGCGGAGGGGCTTGTTCAGAGACCCTTCCCCGTCTCTCCTCTCTCGTTCCCGGATCAGCCGGTCGCAGAAAAAGCCAGACGGTGTATAGGGCATCTCGTCTCAGCTGACTTTTTTTTTTTAAAAAACTGGCTTTTGCCACTTGTACTAAAGTCTTACAAGCGTAAAAACCCTGGCATAAATCCAAACAGCTAATGTCTGATTGGCTCTTTCTTTGTGTGACGTCCCCCTTCCCTTCGTCACAGAGTAGATGCAAAGGCTTGATGTGAAAGAAACATTCACTCCACATGTATTCACCTTTGCGTTACCATGCACATACACACACGCATATGCACAGAAACTCACACATCACATAAACGTCTATTTGTTGCGTTCCCATTGGTCGTACTGAACAATGATCTCTCCCTGGCTGTGGTGCTGCGGTGCCATCATTGTTGGGTGACACAAAGGCCAGCGGGCCGCGCCAGAGGGCATGTAAAGAGTGGTCGTTAGATGCCTTGCCTCAGCAGAAGGCATTCAACCCCTTTAAACCTATTCTCAATGGAGCTCAGCATTGAGCAGTCTCAGCATAACTAGAGCAGGATAATGCTATGAAGAGGAGTATCATCCATTTTTAGTACTGGTTGGAAAAGAACAACTTCAATCCAATGTTTTGGCTTTTGTTTAACAGTATAGATGATCACCACAGAGCAGCTAATAGTGAGACAATCATAACTTTCAGTCACACATGATGGTCTATATGCTGCTTCAGAGGTGGGTCTTCCTTTTAAATATGAATTTAATTCTGGAAAAAAACACATAATACGTAACGATTTCAGGCATCAAAATTACTGTCAATTTGCTGCTGGCTCCTCTAGATGTTTTATAACTTTATCGATTATACACGTTTCCTTGTATTTTGTTTTCTCTGTCTGATCTCATTTCATTTTCCTCTAAAGCAGTTTGTAACTTTTGTTGTAAGAAGTACATTACTTAAGTTTTCTTACTTGCTTGCTAACACAATACTAAACTACAATTACCAACTTGTGGTTGTATGCTACGTTGCAGGAATATGGTGACAATCTCTTTTTGTTTTTGAGTTATAGTGTTGAATAATGAAAAGAAGTGTTCAGTGATGTCACAGTGAAGCTGACCTTTGACCTTTTGGATATGAAATGCCATTACGTCATCATTTTATCCTATTAGACATTTGTGTTAATTTTTTTTGTCATAATTAGCGTATGAATTCTTGAGTTATGGCCAAAAACGTGTTTTGAGAAGTCACAGTTAAATTGACCTTTAACCTTTGACCACCAAAATCTAATCAGTTCATTCCTGAGTCCAAGTGAATGTTTGTGCCAAATTTGAAGAAATTCCCTGAGCAGTTTGTAACTTTTGTTTTTGCTCGGATTCTTAGCACACACTGCAGTTTCCTTATAACGTCTCATACAGGAATTCAGCTTATTCCTGCATTTCCTATTGTACTATTTTGTGCCACTCTTAAGTAAGCAAACACCTGCTCTGGGACGAGGTCAGGTCACACAACACAATACTTTTGAACAAAGTGGTTTGTCACTAGATTTTTAGTTAACCTGGTAAAAATAAGCCTGTTACAGCGAGAAAGATTTGAAGCTGCACATCAGAGCGTCATTTATTCAGTGGATGAATCTTTCACTCCATTGTTTTAAAATCAGACATAATTTTGTATCCATAATTATTAGCACTGGTAGTTTCATGATCATTCAAGGACAAAATATGTAATTGTTAATAAGCCAAAAAGAAAATGGGTAAAAGTAGTACCATTTATACTTGGAAACTTACTGCTGTTAAAATAGCTTTGATGATTTTAACCTGACATTCTCCTCACCTCTCCCATCTGGAATAACAAACACAGTGGATGGAAAAGTCGCTGACACACACACACAGTTAAACTATCTGTATCTCCCAGTCCATCGCCACTCTGAGGTTCAGGTTGCTCGCTGTCAGTTTGTAGTAGGTCTGTGTGTACTGAAATGCAGCAGGAGTGTCTTTAGCACCTGGTGTTAAAAAGAAAAGGTGTACAAAGTTTTCCTTGGCCTCCACAATTGGACAGTTGTGAATATGTGTATGTGTCATGTAGATCCTCACCTGACACATGCACAGTCACAGTGGACGGTTTGCTCTTCACCCCCAGGAAGGTGACCGAGTGTACGACAGTGTCACAGTCAAATGTTCCTTCTTCACTGGCAGCACTGAGAGAAGCAGCATCAATAACAGACATGAAACCATTATGTCTTAAATGTTTTCATTTCAAAAATTAAAACTATTTGAGGTTCACTTGAGCCCTGAAGTTTCACGTCAGTTATGGGTACAACCAAAAAATAAATAAAAACAAAGTTTTTCCTTTCGCTCCTTTTACATGTGGTCTAAAACTGTACCCTTCTCTAGGAGGAGGTGTGAGTGTGACTCACTGGCAGAGCAGCCGGCCTGACAGCATGCTGAACCTGCGCAGACAGAAGGCCTTTCTGTCACGGTAGCTGAAGGAGTGGCCGTCGTCCAGGTATAACTCACCATCAGCTGCACCCTGTGGAGAGAACGGACTGCAGTCTGGACTTTGCTAATTAAATGATACAAATGTCACAAGTCTGAGCACAAAAACACAGAGTTCATTTACTTAAAGGTTGCAGAACTGATTAAGTATGGTACAAACTACCTGTGCATCAATACAGCAATGGTCTTTTTTTTAGTTAAAACACAGGCAAAAGAACTACAACTATTTACATTCATTAGTTTGTTTCAATGCATGCAAACACTTAAGCACCTACTGCAACAAACTTATGTGTATTAAGACACCAAATTGTATTAAATATAGAGCTACAATGATTAGTCAGTATATTGATTTATGAAGTAGTCGATCAACGGAAAACAACTAAGCTTCTCATTCATTTTTTCAGTTTCTAAAATGTGATTCCTTCAACATATATGATAGTAAATTAAATATTGAGAAAATTAATTGTTAATGAAAATAATTGTCAGTTGCAGTCTGGATTAATTATGGAACTGAAAGACATGCAGATAATTCACACAGAGCTTTTTTAAGCCATATCACTTCTGCATTTCTAATATTTAGCTCATTCCTCTGTTATGGACTGTTGGATTAAGTTGGATGACATTGTATAGACCTTTATATTTTTCTTGTGCATTGGTTTATATTTACATATTTTTACATTTACCTGAGGGTTTAGAGCCACAGTGATGGAGAGAGGCAGCTGCTGGAGTTCGGCCGTACAGGAGCCACTTACTGTTGACCTGCAGACCACTGAGCCACCACGCTGGAACAAAGGTACCTGTACAGAGGAAACACCTTCCCTCCATGATGTAACTTAGGCTTTATTTCAGTTTCAAATAATGGAAAGGAATCCAATAACTGTAACTGTAATCTGAATTAAAAACCACCCCCTCTACTGTGTGGATCATGTTAAACACTGACTGTGTCCAGGGTGACTGGAAGACTCAGAGTCTCGCCTCCTTTGTGCACCTTTGCAGAGTGGACATCATACCAAATCTAAAACAGAAACAAACCTTAACATCCGCACTGATGAATATATTAGAACATATAAATATATTAGCTGGTAGTTGATTTACCTCACCAGATCCAGGAAGTGACACTTTGACCTCTTGAAGACCTGGTTCGGTGACAGGACAGGCCAGTAGTGCTCCTCCTGTGTGAAATCAAAGACAGTTAAACTCTGAAAAACACAAATGTGATAACAACAATGGTGTGCTTAGTGATAATGCAAAATTAAAGGGGCATTTATCACCAATCATATATTGGTTGTCCACAGTGAAGGTGCTCTGATCTTGTGAGAACTCCACCCACAGAGGTCTGTTTTAAATGAAATGAGTGTTTCCTTAACTTTTTGCTAAAATTACATCATCAAAACAACAGAACAATATTAACGTCTAGTGCCTGAAAAACTCCCATAGGACTAATACTGATGTTTGTAGTTGCAGTACATACGCTGAACAGCAGATGGCAGCAGCACTAACCTGAGTGGAGGCAGACCAGAGGTGTGAGCCTGGTAGAACAGAGTGTACCAGTAGGGCAGCAGGCAATACCTGAGCACAGAGGAGGCAGGTCACTTACCACACTTTACTGACTTCATCATTAGATATTAAAGCTCACTCACTATCTCCATGAGGATCATTTAAGTATTATTTTGTCTTGTTAAATGCACCTCAAGTTCTGCATATTGACTGTGACATTAAATGTGGTAATGAGGTGAAACAATCTTTTGAGGCTTGCTGATGATTCCTTCTTGTCCTTTAATACTGCTGACACACTTGGAAACACTGTGGACAAAAAAATGCTCATTTCTAATTTCTTTATCGCTGCTTCACATCTCTTGAATCTCCTATGGCTGACACCTCTCTGTGACAGTACCGTTGTTGGATTACAGTGCGGATTGCAGCGGTAACCTTGTCTCCAAACAGCCAGGGTTCCCGACGTTTTGTCACATTTGCAGAGTGACCGCGGAAAAACGGCTGCAGGGCGGCTGCCTGGTACCAGCGAACCAGCAACTCTGGATCCGGATCCCGAATAAAGCCACCAACATCAGCTAAAACAAAGGGGATCAAGGACATAAGAGACTGCAACTTAAAGTGTGAGATTCAGCAGTGATAAGGACATAAAACAACATAAAAGCAACACATTATTATATTAAATTTACACTAACTAAATTAATCAACTAGTTTTAAGTAACAGACTACTACAGTTTGTGCTTTGCACCAGAACGCTCACCTCCACAAAATACTATGCCTGCCACACTAAGAGACAAAAGCATTGGAATTGAGATCTTCAGATATCCCCAACTGGCAACGTTGTCTCCTGTCCATACTGCTCCTGTACACCAAACAAAGTCAGTGACAATAAAGATCATAGCTGAGGATCTAAGCATAAATACATGAAAATGTCTTTAACGTTTTTCCATTTTAATAACTCACCAAGTCTCTGTGACCCAGCAAAGAAGGAGCGTGACAGGACAAAAGGCCTCTCCGAGCCACCTGACCGAGTTATCAGACCCTCCACTGTGGCCATGTGCTTTGAGAAAACAAGTCACACCGGTTTTAGTGTTACTTAATGGTCTAAGGTTATGTTTTTTTCCACCCTGATAAACTGGGGAACCAAGTCTTCCAGCACAGACAATATTAATGTCATAAAAGTGGACAAATACTACATGTCGGCAGCTTTAATATTGACCTGTATGAAAATAAGCTAAGTAAGCCCACTCACCTGATAAAAGCCGTACAGGTTGTGCAATTCCCGGTGTTCCCAGCCGCCATAATGCACTGCATCCTTCGGCATCGTCTGCTCCGGCCCGTCAAACACAGACGGTTCGTTCATATCGTTCCACACAAATAACGATGGTGTTGTTCCCTGTATCAGACGTAAATGTTTCAACAACAGCAAACCTGCTTGCTGTGAGTTTATGTGAGAATATTTTAACTGTTGTTCTGTAAAGTGCTGAAGTGTCAAAGCATTTGTTGACTGTGATTATTTTTACACTCACTTTGTACTTTTCCAGGGTGAAGCATCTGGAGTACCATGCTCTAGTGGCTGGGCTGCTAAAATCAAGGTAACAGGATTCACCTATGGAGGGAGATACAATTAATAGCTACTATATGTAATTTTGATTTATCTTTATGTCAGCGGAGGCTTTTTCAAAGTAGCATTTCTTCAGACTTAACTGTGAAGATTTCATTGTGTCATTTTGTGTCTTTATAGTTAAACAAACATTACCAGGCCAGCATGAGCCGTGATAGAGCTGTCCCTCTCTGTCTTTGACAAAATGTCCACCATCTCTGGCCTCACAGTACAGGGACCAATCAGGATCAGCTTTGATGTGGGGATCACTTATAACAACCAGCTAGAAGACATAAAAAACATTGGCAATAAATAACTGAAACTTGTAACATATAAAAGCAGAATAAGGTTCCTGAAACTGACCTTCCTTTTCTTCTTCTCTAGGTGGCGCTGCAGACCGGCTGGATCTGGAAAATGAACAGGGTCCCAGGTGAAATAACGCTTCCCATCTGTGTGCTCAATGTCCAGCCAGATAACATCATAAGGGATGTTGTGGTGATCAAATCCAGCATCCACAGCCTTCACATCAGCTTCATCATCGTAGTTCCAGCGGCACTGGTGGTACCCGAGGGCAAATAGAGGGGGCAGGGCTTGATATCCTGACAGACGGGGAAAGAAATAGTTAGAAAGTACAGTTTTGATGGGTAATTCACCAGCACACGGTCAAAATCACACAGAATGTTAACAAGATTAATTGGCTTCAGTTCACTTGCAAACACACCTGTCAGCTGAGCATACTGGCTGAAGAGCTGCTGTGGACTGGGCCCAAGGAGAACCACGCAGTCAATCACACCACTCTCTGACAGCCAGTGGACGTCAGTCTGCGGCTGCAGCCGCCTCCTCTTCACTGGGGGTGTTTGCTCATCCTGGTTGAGGTAGGGGGTTGTTATGTGGTTATAAATGAACATTTCTGCATCTCTTCTAAAATTATTTACCTTGGAGATCCTGCTTTTAATAAATTTAAACAATTGTTTTCTGTCTTTTGTTAACTAGGAGGACTCGCAAAAGCAACACCATAAGAATCTGACATTATGATGGTTATTGTGAGCTCCTGAAAGCTTTAGCAGACAGGTAGACAGACACTGTATGAAAACAGCACTGTAACGAGGGTTACCTCATGGTCAGTGGGACTGTAATGTATGTTCACAAAAGTCTCAGATGCATTGAGCCAAAACACACCCAAAGTCCTGTCGACTTTGTGGGCCACCAACAGTGGCACAGACCCGTACAGGCCGAAACGACTGTACAAGTCATAGGCAAAGACGTCCAAGTTATACAGCCGATAAGGTTCACCGTCTCTGTGAAATGAAACATTTTAATGCATAAATCATATGGTTACAAATAAAGACATGTTGCTTTTTGCTCATGTACATGAGTGTACCTGGTGTCTCTGAGCTGCAGGCTGTCAGCATGTTCTGGCAGGCCGTATACATGACTGAAACCATGAAGACAGAGGTCTGCCCCAGTGCTGCTGGGACCTGGAAATGCACAACAAGTATTTAAGTTTTATTCATGTGCTTCTTTTTCATTAGTATAGAAGTAAATCCTATTGATTGCTTTTTGGAAACTTAAACCATCTTGAGAAATTACAGTTCAATTGCCAGTTCTTTTCTGGGACATTATTAGGAAAGCCATTAAGTGTCATCTAACAGTTTCTTACAACATTATGTGTTATTTGTTCTAAGTGGGCTTTATGGAGAGACACTGTGTCAAGTTGTCTGGCTAAAGTATCAACCATTTTAACTACCATGTCTTTTTTGTTTGTTTGTTTCATAAAGTCTGTAAAATAAGCTAGGAAAAATACTATGCAAATATAGTTCTGATTCACATTACTGTCATCACTTTACACTGATCATTTTGACAGGTAGTTTTCAAATGTCATTCCATTCACAGTCATTGTACTGGGATCTGGAAATAAGTTCCCAGGAGTAGATTTTTAACAAGCTCAGGAAATGAAACCAAAACTATCCAAATGGCAAACATTTCAAAGTTTGCCTTGTAAAATATTTAACAGCAGACACAAACCATTAGCTTTGATATCCACAAACTGCCTGAAAGTCTCTCTCCATAATAAACCCGGGGCGTCCTCTTCAAGCTGTCAGTGGAACAAAGAGAAAAAGAACAAAGGTATTTATAGAGGGAGTCGGGCTTCATGCAGGAGTAATATTATACTGGAGTTTGATGTACTCTCACCTCACTGTCATGAGATGTGGCCCTGAGGGGAAAGACACAAAGAAAAGCAATTAAATCATGTGTTGATTAGTTTGTTTTCAAGCACACAACCCTTCCCAGCAAATCCTCACCTGGCTCGATCCTGCAGCATCTCAAACCACAGTTTGCCTTTAGAATTAAATGTGACCATCACTTCATCTTCACACAGGATCTCCACTTGGAAAGGAAAATGCCAAACGCGAACCTGATGACGTCCTGAAGACCAAGAAAGGGTAACAGAGTCCTTAGTCTGTCTCTCCACTCTCAACCTGCCAGACGATGAGGGGAAAAGGTCAAACACAATCTTAAACCACAGATGTAAAATTGTGACACAGAGAAAATACATCTCAACCAAGAATGTTTCCTGGAAATAAAGTGAAATTCAACAGCTAAATTTGAACTTAAAAGCTATATTATGATTAACAGATGGAGAGGAATTTCCACTATGAGAGAAGCTCCTAACCAGCCTAAATCGATGAACTGTAAATGATTTCTCAGTCCTTTTCCAATGCCAGCTAACATTACATGAGACTCATGGACATGAAACACAACACAGGAACAAAGCTTTTAGTGCATCGGATAAGAATAAGAAAGGAGAAGTGATGCAGCTCTTACTGTTCACACTGTGGTTCCCCAGTTATTACATCTGGAACTCGGTAGCGTGATTTAATGGGCTGGAGTTCATCTATCAATATCCTTACAGTGTCATTTTTGCAAGGTGAGACAGAAAGAAGCAGCCTGGTCTGTGAAAAGAGCAAAGAAAGAGGTTTTTTAAAATGTAGAATTAAAAGGTGTAGTTCATATATAACAGGACAATACAGGCAACAGACCACCAAAACATCTGAAGTGCACCTACCACTGAGATATTGCTTCCTGCATAATCACACAAATTCTTAACAAACATGCAATTTATGGAATTTGATTTTTTTCTGATAAATAATTTTAACACTAAGACAGCAGAAAAATACACACAACTAGAAGACCAAAAAATCAGAGATTACTTAGAGGACCTTCTGCCTAAATTATGTTAAATATGTGTATAAATAGATCATCCTCAGTTTTGATTCTCAGTAATACTAGTTGTGTTCAGACCTGTGTGTCAGGCTCCAACAGTTCAAAGCGTGCCCCTTTCTCTGTGAGCACCATGGTGTCCAACAGGGCCCGGTACTGCAGGTTTGGACCCTGCATCTGTCGCCTCAAAAGTGACGATAAAAAAACATTACAAAGAAACACACACACTTTAGGAAGGTGCTGACATGAGGACAATTTCTACATGACACAAATGTCATCTTCTGCAAAACACAGTGAATTGAGGGTGATTGTAGAGTAATTTGTGAATGCAAATTGTTATACTGTAACACATACCTGTAAAAAGCAACATGTTCACTTTTCTTGAACTTTTCTTGACCTTCATCATCAGGGATGACACTGAGGAAAGAGCAGAAAGGAAACTATATATACATATAGTACACCAGGCTTATGATGGGAAACAACATCATTTCCTGGTTGTCCACAGTTACTTTTACATATGCACTTTTATGCAAACAATGCAGACTTATGGATTGTAAACTGTAATGGTTACCGCAGTACCTGAGAAGACAAACTTAAAATTCACTGACAAATTTGCCTACAAATGCATTTCCTGTCTTGCAGTAATGTAAACACAGAGCACACATTTTGCACCACGGGAGACCAAGTATTCATGTGGCTCCATTTGAAATGTCAAAGGTCAATAATGAAACTTGACACTGCTTCCGAGTGACTGAAAATGGCATGTAACGAGCATGTTGTTAATACCTAACAGGCTGATTCTCTTCCGCCATTTCGAGCTGACAAACAAAAACATTAAAACATCCCGTTCACAGTCGGTTGTGGTCTCTAAGTATGAGCATTAAAAACGTTATTTTTCTGCAAAATCAACTATAAAATTCACGCTTTCCTTCACACTAACTGGATAAACAACCGTTACGGAAGCGACAATACAGTGAATATGATCGCACCAAGTTAATCCCACTACACATCCGGTGTGTCTTTTCAAAGCAAAATCACTACTGAAGTAAATATTAATATGACCTTAGTATAATAACCCATGAGAAAAAAGTTTCCTACCCGTCAAATTCATCATTTAAAGATACCTGAACATAAACTTGGACATAAAATATAGTCGAGCAAATTAAGAGGGATACAACATGACCACAAAAAATATGAAAACATTTTAAATGTTAATTTTCCTTCTGCATCTAATGGTTTGCTTTCAACCGTTAGGATAAGTGCGAAAAACTTTATTGAAAACTTATCATCGAACAGGCTAACAGTAGCTAGCTAGTGTTGTAACTAACATTAGCTACACATTCAAGAGTTTGCACTTATGCCTTAACTAAATAATCTGTTATTAACTGAGTTTAAATAGGATTACGTTTGTTTTAAAGTTATAGACAGTATGTCAGAAGAAGTAAGGAATACATAACTGTTTAGTAAAATAATAAGAGGTAGACTTTACATCGCTACATTACAATTAAAATATTTTTTATTACCAGTTAAACTCAAGATGTCGCTCTCTAAGCTAACTGACGGATTTATTCCGCCATCTTGCGATGACGATGTGAACTACAACCAGAGGCACCCCGGAGCTGGAGGCGGATACATGTTTGACCTGTAGTAGATGCACAAATGAAGATGCCAGATGCACTTCGCTCGTGTTTGCTGCTTTTTGTGTTAGTTTTCCGTCTCGGGACAGCGGCAGAGGTCTCCGTATGGAACGTGGACATCAACTCGGTCAGTGTTGCACCGTTGGTTTATGCGATTTTATGCTTATTATACTGTCTGTCGTGCTAAATCTACCATAGCAGCAGCTGTTAGCCCTGGTAGCTAACCAGCGCCTGTAGCCACCATTCATCCCGCTGTATGCTACCTGTCACACAAAAATATGCTTTGACAATTCTGGTCTCGCTAGTCTGACAAGATGAGCTTCTCTTTAGGACATGAGCCTAATGTAAAATCTTTGACTCTGTCTGTCAATTATGATTTCCCTCCTGCTAGATAGCATTGCAAACCTAATGTGCTACCAGTGTGACTTAGTAAAGATGAGACATAATGATTTGTACAAAACAAATTACCCCCCACCTGCAGGTATGCAGTTAAATGAAGTCAGTCAGTGTTACGTTGTGGCTCAACCGGTTATTGCCACAGTGCATAACAGAGGGAGCTGCTGACAATAAGCTACTAACTAGACAGACCACAAGTGTTTCCAAATGCCCTGCCTCCACATGTGGCTGGAAATAGGGTAGGTCGTAGGCACAGTACTTAATATCGCACTACTGTCTGGACTGAAGTGCTTACAACAATGGTAATTAACCTTTTCTGTAGGTGATCTACCTACCGGTGTGGCTTAACACAGGATAGCCAGTTTCAAAATGCGTTGATGTTGCCCTGGAGTAAACACTGACCTTCCTAGGCATTTATTTGTTCTTTAGAGCTGTATATTCCACAGAGTTTGCATCAGTGATCTGTGGCTAATGCTGCACTGCATCTACCAAAAGATGTGTTTTTTTCTACTGCATTTCCATTTAGTTAGGAGCTTAAATTTTCCTACTTGTTAAACATTAGTCAATACATTTATTGTGTCTCGTGTGCAGCCCTTGTAGTTTACTCATTGCTCAGGGAAATGCTGAAAGCTGCTCAGGAAAAAAACACAAGGTAGTTAACAAGAAAAAAGCTGAGACAAACATATATACATACATTTTATCCATGAAAATATGTGATATATCTTTCTAGCAGCACAAGTTGATGGTTGTAACATGTATTTTGTGAATTCATCAACACTCTATAGTATATTAAATCGATTTTTACCATATTACTGTTGGAAGTTTAAGGGTCTGTGATTGCTTTTTCAAAGAAACACTGTTAAATTACCTTGATATCATCTTTTCTTCTCTGGAAGGCTGGAAATGTACCCTGATCATTGTTGAAATGCAGCATGGGCCAAGTGCTTAAAAAAGCTTTGTTGATATTATAACATATCATCTCTGTCAGATGGAAATGTTAGATAAGAGCCCAAACAGCAGCTGATGGTTTTGTCTCTTTGTATTTTCAGACACAGGATGCTGTGTTCCGGAAGACGCTGTACGCCAACACCACCATCTTCATGAAGTGTATGTAGTCTGACCTCTCCATCATGCACTGTTTTTTTTCCCTTCCCTAAAACAGGATGGGGGCTTTGCATAATTTATGCCTACAATTAGCGTACCATTTCCCCAGCTACATCCTTATAATCCCATCAGGTACCTTAATTAAAATGCTTAAATAAACTACACTCAAAATAGGTCACCTGCATTTGACCCAGTGCAGGTTTTGACACAAAAAATACATCAGTTAAAACAGGTAAATGAGATGTTGTTTACAGAAGACACTTTATGTCCTCTTAAATCTTATGCAGTGCCAGGGGAATGATTTGGTTTCACATCCCCTAGTTTTGACCCAATACAATACAACTTAAGTTGGTTTTAGTTGGAATAAAAAGCAGTCCCTCCAACGTCACAAGAGCTCAAAATATTTACTCAAGTCTCTGTCTGAGAATCCCAGTTGTTGTAATTATCTTGCTCAAGAATCAAAACAGAGGAATGTTGGGTTTAACATTTAAATGCCTGGAGTGGCATTATTTTGCTGAACAAATGACAGGCCCAAAGTCCTGCCACCTGCAGGGAAGAGTTTCCTGAAAAGTCTGCACAGGAAACCTCTTCTGTTACTGTTATGATTTCATTCATTGTTGAATTTTTTTTTTCTTGCTGATAAGTCACTAGACATAGCCTAGATTATTTTATTTTCAGCACAGCTGCAATGGAATTTGGTAGGAGAGAATACAAATGAATAAATGTCAGGTTTTGCTCTCAGTTCTTCAGAATCAAAGACTCCTTCTTCTCTCTAAGGCTTACAGTTTGCATCAGCATTTAAAGCCGTAAGTGAGAAATCCATAATACTGAAAGGAGGCAGAGATACTGATTTCTACTCCCACTGTAGCAGAAAATAGACCAGGATGCAATGCAGTAACATGATGTCGGGAAATAGTAGAAGTCACTCTATGAAATCGAGTAATGCTTCAACAAATTGACCTGTGAAGGTGTGTATCAGGCAGTGTAACTTAAGGCCATGTTATTGTTTAACAGCCCAGTGCCTCGCCCTCTGAGTAACTGGTTGTCCTTTTTTTTCTCTGCAGTCCAGGGTGACACAGTGTCATGTGAGAGAAACCTGGCATTCAACATCAGTTGGTATCTGCGCTCGTCTGTTTGCTACAATGAAGTCTTTAACACACCAGTGAGTGTTGACTTTTGTCTCTTGACTGTTTGTTTTGTCTTGACTGTAAATGTCATGTACAGGTACTGTAGATGTAGTAGATGGATATTGGGTTTGAAGTGGCATTAACAGATGTTTTTTTTGCTGTTGACCAATCTGAAAAGTCTGATCTGAAAGTCTTTTATCATTAATTTAGATCGAGATCTCTCGTATTAAACTTGAAAATGGCATAAATCTGAGCTGTGCTTCATCAATTTTCTGCAAGAAATACAAGTTTATCTTCATCTTCAAGCTTTTTTTCCACTCTCAAAAACTTCACTTCATTCACTTCATAGAGTTTTCACCAGTTCATTGGATTTGGCTTCATACTCGACATCAGCGGTCTGTCAGTCAGAGAAGCTGCTGTGTCCTCTCTCAAGTGTTTTCATGGCTTTGAGCTTCACTTCCTTCTCTGTGCCAGCGCTGACTCTTGTCCAGAAGCAACTCAAACTCAGCCGCTGCTTTGGCTTTGATGTAGTTCACCTTGTCTCTGTAGGCCTTGAAGCAGAGGGTCAAAATGCGAGGATATATCGAGGTCACCTGTAGCCTGATCATGACTTTTTCGTTTTGAAATGTCACTGCTGACTCCTTTTAGCCACAAAACACTCCTCTGAAGCAGGTAAAACAGCAAGATGACAGCAGCTGACATTGTTTTCCTTCCTTTTGCTCTTCACTTTATGGCAGATGACAAGAAAATAGTGAAGAGGTCTTGAAAACAACCTTGAAAACAAAGCGTCTTAGTTGGAGCCAAGTATTTCACTTAATCATTCAACACTCCAACATCTGCATTTTATTGTATTTACCAGCCAGGGCTCTTATGTTGAATTGTTGTCAGTTCTTGGACTTATTCTTGGACTTGATGTTTTTCACTTTGTTCATAGAGGAAACACATGCTCATCTGTGGTGCTCTTTTTTTATAGATGAGCTGATGCCTAATTTTATATGGGTTTCCTCGAGTAAAGGAGTCTGCCAGTATAGCGTGATAGGTTGAACTGGAAGCATTTGGAGGGTTAGGTCATATTTTCAAGCATTATTCTTACTGGTTATACTTCATACTAACTATTTTAACTTGGCAAAAAAATGTTGTTTTTCTCTCTTTGCAGTGATAAGTTTGCTTGATTTTTTTTTTTTTTTTAAACAAATCAATCCAAGCAAATCCAATCCATATTGTGGATATCATTGTTGCTCCACGCATTTAGTTGCTTGCCACTTTTTATAACTATAATTGTGCTTTGGTGGTCAAATGACACTTTTATTGTCAAATACTGTTGTGTCATGCTGTAAGTCATCAGAACTTGAGAACTAAGTGACTGCATAGTTTAAATCATTTTCCCCCACTTTTTTCTGTAGGACAACAAAGCGATGAACATGTTTAGTATGGACCACATGCTGAAAGATGGCTGGAGCGGCTTTTACAGTCAGGGCTACATGTACTTTGACAACTGCTCCTCCCTCTTCCTGCCCAAGGTTTGTAACAAACACAAAGGTGTTGTCGCACAGTGCATAGCACGTAAACAAAGGATTGTCGTTGTCATTCAAACATGTCAGTCATTTTTCTACGTATAATACATACATATTTAAATGTACTTCTTCTTCTGCTCTATCCTCTCACCTAGGTGTATTATGCTGACTTCAACCCCTATCAGCCCCTCACTAATCCAAAGGTTAGTCACTGATCAAGCTGATGTACATATTATTTACCATAATGTCTAAGAACGTTATTGATATGTGTGTGTTTAAATGTAATTTGACTTTATTTTACACTGCCAAATGTTATGTCTGTTCATCCTATAAATGTGTTCTCATTGTTCTGTTTAGAGTGATCCATCAAATCAGAGCCTTATTTGGCCTGAGAAGCCGGTAAGAGCTTCTTTTATTACTTTTAACATAATGTTCTTAAATCTGTGTTTTTCCAGAGGTCATGTCAGAGCATGCTCTTGTGAACATTTGGTTCTGTCTGGTATTTTTCCAATATGTGGGTCATTGCAGAAGCTGTTGATTTTTATATGTCTGTATCTAAGTGGAGGCTGAGCACATCCTTTTTGATTCCTAGCTCATATTTCAACACTTTCTTGCAGGATATCAGTGCAGTGGCCAAAGCTTGGGAGGACAGTCCCTACCTGTTCATAGTGAAGGTGCAACCTTTGTTTCGTGGAGTTATAGATGAGGACATTGGGGTAGAACAGCTCAACTTTGCTTTTACAAGTGAGAAACACCATTTATTTTAGTTTTTTTCTCTCTTTTTTAATTTTTCTCTGTAAGGAAATTGTTTTAAAGAAAATGAAATTGAAAAGTCTAACCACTGAGAATTTTAAGAGGTGACACTTTCCTGTCAGCAGAAGTGACTTTATTTTGTTTTCTTTCCCTAGTGAAAGTTGAGATGAAGGGACCACATGACTACTCCTCCCCAGCAGACTGGCCTCTCATGATGGTACGGACTATAAACTGTAGAATATCAGTATTGGTCTTCAGAAGGGAAAGCCTAGCCTCGGCACACAGTTCATTTAAGAAAAACCTGAACTCTTTTCTTTCTTCTGTCCATCACAGTTCTTCATGATAATGTGCATTGTGTATGTGCTGTTCGGGGCTCTCTGGCTCTTCTGGTGTGCCTGCTACTGGAGGGATTTGCTGCGAATTCAGTTCTGGATTGGTGCCGTCATCATCCTCGGCATGCTAGAGAAAGCAGTGTTTTACTCAGAGTACCAGAGTATCCGCTACAAAGGAGACTACGGTTGGTCAATTTTAGACACGTTTCCTTGTTTGTGTCGATGCTTTTTGTTTTTCTGCATTTTTTAGTCTGCTGTAATCATCATTTTCATTTGTGCGTTTTTCTTTACACAGTTCAAGGTGCTGTGATTTTTGCTGAGCTGCTCTCTGCACTCAAAAGATCTTTAGCCCGAATCCTGGTCCTCATTGTCAGTCTTGGCTATGGCATAGTCAGGTAAGTTTAGTCTCAGTACTTTTAATTTTAACATTGTCAGTTTTTCCCAGCAGGCACATTTTCAATCATTGTTCTTTATGTCATTGTTCTTTACAAATGAAAACCCAGAGGGGAACTTGATTGAACTTGCCTAAGGTTGATACTCTCATCTTAATAGTAGTAATTTCTTGGTAAAATTGAACTGTATTTTTTTCCCTACTCATGCAGACCCAGGTTGGGTACCACAGTGCACCGACTGGTAGCTGTTGGGCTTCTCTACCTGCTTTTCTCCTCTGTGGAGGGTGTGCTGAGAGTGACAGGTGTAAGTGTCAACACACCACAGCTTCTCCCATGGTCACAGTCAAATTGTTACCATCCTCAATATTTGTTTTAGAGTAACAGGTGCCATATAGGACACAGTGACAGTCAGACAATTCAGTTCATAAAAGTTTACTACCACTACTCTCTCAATTGTCATACAACATATGCTCATCAGTCATATGTCATACTCTGACATGCTGATTCTCTCTTATTTGCATTTCTGTTTATCTTCTTAGTTGCTCACTGAAATACAATTAAACAAGCTTGAATGTTAGTTCAAGTTATAAACCTTGTAATCTAGATTTATCTGGTGATTTGGTGACACCCAAGGTTAACATGATAATAACAAGTGGTGTGTCATACTATAACAAACAGTTCCTGAGAAGATTCATTGTCAGAAACAGTCCTTTTGCTATGATGTGATTTCATGTTTTACATTGCGCAAGTAGTTTTCACACAACAGCAGCACACAGTAAAAGGAGTTGGTTACCTTATTGAGGAGTTGGAGCCTGTGCAGTCTGTCACCTGCAAATCTTCATCTAACAGCTTACTGTTCCATTACTCTTTGTAATATTTCAATCTGAGCTGTTGTGAGAAAATACCAAAAATTGCCATTTTTTGTGAGTGGTTGCTGACTGTACAAGGATCAGTGGACTGCATAGGACTTGCTAAGCTTTACCAAGCTTTGCTGTATTCCAAAATATACTAAATGCACGAGAGAGGAAAAAGATTTAACACTGAGTCTGTCTTTTTCTCAGAGGTACAATCTATCACTGCTTTTTAGGAGCACCTTAATACTTTACTTCTAAGCCTTACATATTAATTTCCTCTGGCCACAGATGAGTTTCATTCAGGCAAAAATAATGAACCTGTTCCATTTCAACCAGTGCAGATGGAACATTATCTGTTGCAGCCTCCACAGACTGATAGAAGCTGATAGTGGGGGGTGTATTTTTACATAAAAATGTTGCCTAGCGCAGCTTTCAAGGCACTCTGTATAAATAAATTTGATTTGAGTGGAGGAGACGATCGAGAGAGAAGGTTACGCAGGGATTCAGTCTCTGGGAGGCAGAGAAGTGATGATAATAGGGAATGACAAATTTGATCTAAGAGTGATTTTTCAAACGCAGCCAGAGACACTGCAGCAAGTTCAAAAAGTCATGAAAATACAAAGTTATACAAACAAACATAAGATAAGAGAGACAGTGAGAGGAATGGAGAGACTGGATGTGGTTTGGTAAGCAGATGTGTTTTGTCAGGAGGCAGCTGTGAAGGCTGGAGACTTAAATCTTCACCAGATCTTAATACAAGCTTATCTTATGTTTAAAAAAAGCAGTGTAACTTCACTTATGATTAAGTAATTCTGCTCTGTCTCAGTCAAATTCACATACACCCTTTGCTTTCTGCTGTCCACACTGCTGTCCTTTGCCTAGTTAAATCTCATGTGTAAAATCTGACTCTTATCCTTTTTCTCCAGGGTTTCTATGGTACGGTCGCGCTGGTGGCAAATCTCAGCCTCTCCCTCATTGACTCCTGTGTCATGTGGTGGATATCCTTTACTCAAGCAGCCGAAAGGATTTGCATTTTCTAAAGCACTTCATATAAGCCTTTAGCTATGCTTATTTGATATATATACAGCGTGTTCTCCTTAATTTGCATCTACATTTTCATCAGCCTGTCTCAAACCACTCGTCTGCTGAAGCTCCGCAGAAATGTAGTGAAGCTGTCTTTGTATCAGCACTTCACCAACACTCTCATCTTTTCTGTCGTCGGTGAGTTACGACGAGTTATGATTACAGCTGCCCCAGGGTGAGGAAAGAAATGAGATTGCCTATTAGTGGAGCTGTTCAGAAACAGCTGCTACATAATAATCAGTTAAAAAAGACAGCATCTGAAAATGAAATAATACACGTTTCAGTTTCTGTTGTTCAGAAATACTGTAGGGATGCTGCAGGTGCAGCCGTAAAAGCTGCAGCTGTAAGGAATAGTTCAACATTTTGGAGAATGAAGGGTTAGAAAAGAAACTGAAGCTGGAGCCGGTCAATATGCATATTGTGTATTTAAAGTATCTGTATGCATTTATATTTTTGTCAACCCTCTTGCTGACATAGGACAGAGAAATTAGCCTTTTGTTCAATTTCTAATTCTGAATTCACTGGTGGGAGGCTTCATGTGCAGTTTCTAAGCATTTGCATACTGTTTACAGACATCAAAATAAAACCGGTGTTTGTGTCCACAGCTTCCATCATATTCATCATCTGGACCACCAAAGTCTTCAAGCTGGTGGACTGCCAGACGGTCAGTTTGTTTTCTGTTATTGATTGGTTGTTGTATGCTGTTTCTCATCATGAGGTTTCCGCTTCTTGTTTATATAGAGATGAAAAGTGAACTTTGCTTCCAACCTGATAAAATCCATCTCTGCATTCACATTTCTATTTTTATCCTCTCCACAGGGTTGGAGGGACTTGTGGGTAGACGATGCCTTCTGGCGTCTCCTGTTCTCCACCATTCTGCTGGTCATCATGGTGCTGCTCCGGCCCTCTGCTAACAGCCAGAGGTCAGAGTCAACGTGGAGCTGGGAGTGACCCTGGAGTCTCCTCTTAAATACATGCTTATCATTGTTCTTAGTAGCTGGATCTCAGCCTGTGTTCTCTTTCCTCTTAGGTTCTCCCACTCCCCACTGATTGATGATGATGATGAAGAGGAGGAGGCCAAGGAGCCCATGCTGAATGAAGCTTTTGGTAAGACATTTTTGTCCTGCTTTCCATTGCAAGACCAACAAAGGGTTGAGTTGTTTGGGATAGAAATAGATGAGACAGGCTGTTGTTTTACTTCAGTTCAGATACCCTGACAACCAGAGAAATACAAGGCAGTTTTCCTAATGTTTGTCACATCAATACTAAGTGTGGAAACACTTAAGTCGGCATCTTTTCTGATGCTGTCTTAATTGCCCTATATTTAACCAAAACCACTCATCTGCAGATAATCTAAGTCTGCTCACAACTGATCTCAGATCCTCTTACGATGACCTTTTCAGTTAAGGTGTCATGTTGTGTAACTTGGTGCTACTGAGGTCATGATCTAAATGTGTGGGGAACAGATTCATATAAAAATGTTCTTTTTCTAACCATATAATAGGATAAATGGAAAATTAAAGTAACCTTGCTATGGTATAATCATGTCATTGAACAAGGGGCTTTTATGTGATCTCAGCTGGCTCTTTTTGTTTTTTCTTTTTTAGAGGGAATGAAGATGAGAGGCTCAAAGCCTGACACTAATGGCTCCCAGAAACTATTGAGTAAAGAGGTGTGTTAACTGCCATCATCATCTCTCTTCTTTTATCCATTTAGTGTTTTTTTCCCACACACAATTAAGTCATTTTGTAATTTTTAATTCTGTTTTTGCCAGGATGAAGACCTTAAATGGGTTGAGGAGAACATTCCTACGACTGTTGCTGATGTGTAAGTAGTAAACTTCAATTTTAGACAGTGAGCTGACACTTAGAGACAGTCTCTGTAAGGTCAAGGCTGGCTTAAAAAATCCTGTAGCCGTTTCACTGCACAGCGTTCACTAAAAACATACAGTATCGTGTCACCTGGAGTAAGGTGTTGGCTTTAAAACTGTAATCCTTTGAATAAGTCATATAATCTCAGCTTGTGTCTGTGTATTAATGTAGATTATAGCACCTCATCAAGGACATTTAAGACAAGATATACTATTTATACTCCTCCTCTGATCTCTCATTGCTTTTTTTCTCTTTATACAGAGCTCTCCCTGTAATGCTAGATGAGGAAGAGGTAAAGGCTCCTTTTACTTTTCTCCTCCTAGTCCCATAATTTCTGTCACATTTTTGTCTGTTTCAAATGCTCCTGCTAATGATCTTTGCTGTGCTGTCATTTCACACAATCACATTCCTGTACATGTGTTAATCTGTCTTCCCTTTTTCTTACTTATTTCTCAGGAAATCCTGAAAACCAAGATGGAGAGATCCAAAATGGAGTAGAGATCAATGTGAGAATGAAAAGAAAGCAGTTTCACTGAGGCAGCATTGAATGCATTCTGACTGATGTGATTACCAAAAAAAAAAAAAAAAAGTGGGCAAAGCCAACTGTTCTCTCCAGACACTTTAACCATATAATTTTATTTAACAGGTTTTGTGTAATATTTTCTTAAGTTCAAAGAAGCATTTATGATGTGTTACGTGAAGGAGGTAGTGTGCAACCCTGAGGTGGAGGGGTTGGCTGTTGTTGATGACGTCCAGATCTGAATTCTGGGACTGGGGTGAAACTGAAGCAATTACACAGCAGAGCACTTTGATAAATATTTTATTTGTTTCAAAGATGTTTCTTCACTGTCACAGACTTGGCCAAAATCAAGCAGATTTGTGGCATTTTACACAACGCCATTATGTAAAATAGTATATTTATCAAAATCCTGTCCTGTGTTTTTAGATAGTATAATATTTAATGGTTGTGGTTTCTTAAGAACTGGGGCAAGGATCTAAACGTTTGGAATAAGTTGGGTCAAACTGGTAGGAATGTGAGTTGAATGATTTGGAATCTGTTTAGGTATAAATCATGATTCTTGGCAAATATATCACATATTGGTATGGATGGAGGGGAAATATACACAGAAAACACTCAATTATTGTGCATAATAAGAGATTATATTTATACCAACACAGCGTCTTACATTTAAACTCATGGAGAGATGTGCTGTGCCACAAACTAAATGTAAATTTTTTTTACATTTAATATTTAAATGAAATAGGAACTGTATGGTATGATTAACCATTTGGCCAGATAACTAAAAAAGAGTAATCTTTTTTATGCTTTTACCCAGCCATTGAACATTTCCTAAACTCATTTCTGGTAGCTGAACCAATAAATGATAAATGTATGTCTTAATGTTAACACATAACTAACACTTTGTTTTCTGGCTAACTGAGTAATCTTGAATATAGAAATTCAGTATATTTGCCACTGTTACTGTATGTGAACACGGCTGCATCAGTGAATATTGATACTTGAAGCATATCACAGTTGTCAGGGGTAAATGTGCTACTTCTGTGTTGTGGGGGATTCTTGTGTTAACTGGAACACACACACTCTGTGCTGGGAGAATGTAATGACCCTGTTGGTCATGAAATCTTTTAAGGCCAAGTAAATGCTATCATAAACATCTAAAGTGTCCATTTCATAGACACGAGCATTACACCAGATCAACGTGTGTGAGATTTCATCTTTACACAGAACAGTTCAGTGACTCCATTATTGGTTACTTTCAAGCTTTTACTGACAAATTAAATGCTGCATGGTGCTCAGAGGGAAAAATGAATGACGTTTATAAATTTTATTCCAGATCTGTTTTTGGCATAAGTAGTCACGAGTCTTAAATTAAGTATGTTTATTTTCACTTCAATAAAAAGTACAGTTTTGTAGCTTTTCACAAAACAGCAGTGATTTAGGTCCACTTCATGTCATGTAACATTTGTAGTTACTGAATCACAGAATCAATTGATAATCCTTGTGGATGTGGTGTGGGGCCTAAATTCAAATATACATGTGACTGATTATATGTATGCAATCCTCTCTCACTCACCCTTCACTGACTGGGCCGGAGTTTTATTAAGGTCTTCACCCAAATTCAGTAGAACAGGGTCGTTTTTAAAAAAACTGTACATGATAAATTTATGTTTTTCATGTCACTACAAGTAGATTCCTTTGAGCCTGTCCTATTCACACTATAAAATAATCTTCTGCCTTGTCTGGCAGAATTATATCCCCGTCCTTGTGCAATCTACTGCAGTATGTGTGGATACTCTAAATTCCTTAATTTATGTTCTTTTTATTTATCCAAGTCTTGTTGAGGATATTTAATTTCAGAGAGACACTAAAGCCCAATTTCTGGATGTGAGTCTGTAATGTGAAGCTGACGATATTGTATGGCTTTTTGCGTATGTCTTGCAAATAAAATTTATATTGAAACATGGTTAATATGTTGGTGTTTGAATGTTCTTAATGTGTAGGTGCCTTCTTAAGCATATTGTCTTTGGAACTGTTCTACTCTTGTACACTCATCCTTAAACAGTATAATCATCACAAAAAACTCAGCTGCAGCATTACATTGGTCAAATATATAGCAAGACACAAAAACAAATCAGCTAAAATAACATTCAGGAAAAATAAATGCATTTTAATTCATTTCTAATTAAAACAAGTAATTTTGATAAATATTCAGGGCTTCTTTACTTCAATGTTTTTTTAATTCAATCATTTATTTAAAAAACTGAAAGTAAAGGTGTAATAGACAATTTAACTTGATATTATTGTTTATTTGTTTTTATTTTTAGAATAAAACACTTTTCCCCTTGAAGTTTTTGTTTGTCTACACATTTTCGTGTATGTAAGTCTAATTATTTTTTAAATGTTTTACATAATATTTACATCACGGAATGTTTTGATATTATTTTCACAAAATATTCAGCGTTTTTTTTTATCCTTGTTTCTTCTAAAAAGAAAAAAAAATCCTTACTTTGACAAGTGTTTTAAAAGCTTGAGTAAAATCTCGCGAGAATTACACCGAACGATTTAGCTACAACTACAAATTTAGTCACTACACCTTTAACGCTTTCCTCGTGAGTGTACTGACTTCAGTCACGTGCCTGTCAAACCCCATTCTCTCGCGCAGCCGCCGTCAACACAACTGAGGAAGTAGCTGGAAGCTAACCTGGCTAACGAAAACTGAGTGCTAAGGCCAATGCGTTGTTTATTACCAACCGTATTGAGTTAACTAATGGTACATTTGTTGTTTTCGACAAAGCAACTGACTGCCTTTGCTCCGTTTTCAATTGAGAGGGAAGAATGTCTAGGGGCAGTAGCCGTGGCTTGCTAACTTCTGAGCTAGCAGGCTAACGATCAGCTGTTGTTTTGGTCGAGGAGATAGCTGGCTAACAAGCCAAACTACATTACTTTACAGCAGTCAGCGACGCCTGGGTTTACTAGACCACATTTCCTCGTTGCCTGTCGAAACACTGAACTGCTTCGTCGGTTAATGGCGACACATACAGGCGTACCACCCTAACAGAGTCATCAGCGGTCCGTCACTCAGCTGTTGTCCGACAGGCGTCAACCCCGTGTGGGATTGATCCATCAGAGCGGTCTGTTATTGAATCAGCACTATTGCTTCAAGATGCATGACGCGTATGAACCAGTGCCTATTTTGGAAAAGCTCCCTCTTCAGATTGACTGTCTTGCGGCCTGGGGTAAGCTGTTGACACCTCATATACAGTATCCCACAGCTACTCTTTCATTCCATGACATTGAACTGGTCTCTTTGGGCGTTTATTGAACTGCAGTCTCAGGTGTCCCACTTGTCTATGATGAGTTGTTTCACCACTGGCATGAATGATCTTCCTGCAAGCTCGGACTGAAAAAGTTTGCTTTTGATATCATAATATGACAGAAATGAGTGACAGAATCCTTTGAACTGTCACTGACTATGAGTTTCTTTCCTCACAGAGGACTGGCTGCTTGTTGGAACAAAACCAGGGCATCTACTTCTCTACCGAATAAAGAAAGACGCAGGTAAAAAGAAAGTGAAGGGGATGTGGGATGCAATCGTTTCCTAGTGTATTTGCAGAACTTCTCAGCTTACTGGTCCCTGTTTTCAAATAAAAGTCTTAGTCACTCTCTGAAATAAAGTCTGCTCAAAATCAGTTTCAAGAATAATTTTCTGGAAGATAGATACAGAAACAAGCACAACAAAGCTGAAGGTAGATGAGTAAATATAAACAGATAATTGTGATGTACAGATAGGCTGAAAAAAGGTGGATATATAAATGTATATAAAAAGCATCAATGAACAACACCATATCATGTCTCTACACTAGTCAACCTGGCTGTATAAATTCTAAATAAGAATGAAGTTGTGCAAGGGTGCAGAATACAGGGAGTGCTGGAATAAATATTGAATGAATAATGTAATAGATTACTTTAGATACATGAACTAGGTGGTTGTCTACAGTATATGCCTTTAAACATGTCTTTGATTTATATTTTACCATGATGTTGATGATTTTTAATTAACATGTCTCTTTTCTCCTTAGGTACCAACCGGTTTGAGGTGACACTGGAAAAATCCAATAAGAACTTCTCAAAGAAGATTCAGCAGGTACATAAGATTATAGGGTGAGATGTAGGATAACCACAGACTTACTTCTGCTTAAATCAAAAAAAAAAAAGAAAAAGAGGAAGCATTAGAAGTCTGGTGAGGGAAGTCACAACTCAAATACTTCCAGATTTTTAGGACAACATGCTGTAGGTTCCAGTTATTACTAGTTACTGGCCTGTCTGATACATTCGCTTCATTTTGTCACTTTTAATTGCCAAAGGCCAACTCCCTCTCTTGGAATGATTCTGAGAGTCCCACACACCTTAAGACCCATCCACATGCCAAATTAGAATACCAAAGATGGTTGGTGTGATGGCTCAGATCAACCATGACAGTATGGTTTTGTAAAATTCCCATGCTTACAGATAGTGGAGAGATTAGGCAAAGTGGGTTACGCAACTGAGCTCCACATTAATGTCTGGCTGATTTTGGATTAATTTGGTCTAAATATCCTTTAAATGTGTTTCTTACTCTTTCTACAGCTTTACGTTGTCTCACAGTACAAAATTCTTGTCAGTCTTCTGGGTAAGTTTTTCTCACAAACACATTTTCATGTATTAGAATGTAATTTTTCTGTAAGAGTTCTTCTGGGATAGTAGTTCACAACCTTTTTGGGACCTTGAGTTAAAATATTATGCTTTGTGAATGGTCTGCATCTCTTTATTGGTAATGCTTTGCTGCCTTGTAACAGTAACAGTAAATTGTTTCTCTCCTGCAGAGAACAACATCCACGTCCATGACCTCCTGACCTTCCAGCAGATCACTGTGGTGTCCAAAGCCAAAGGAGCCACACTCTTTGCATGTGACCTGCAGGTCAGTTACAGTGGATTTTTGGAAATTATGCATTTGTATTGCTTGCCATTCTAAATCTTTCTAGTGAGAACAGTTTTCACTTGTACAATATACACAGTACTACTGTCATGCAGTATACCTATACCTATACCTTAGTGAACGAATAAATAAAAGGCAGATGAGTCAGTGTCTTAATGGTAAACTAATTTAAAACCAGGGAGCTGTAACTGAAGTGATTTATTCAGTTTGTTCAGATTAGGTGTGTGATAACCAGTGTTTTTGAATTTGACAACTATATATTACTACTGACTGTTCCCTGGAGCTCACCATAGTCTTTCAGCCTTTTGAAAAAGTGTTTCCTGTGTTTCAGGAAACCTCTGTTTTTCAAAGTTCCAAACAGTTGGTAATTTATCATTTCGAAAACTTTTAGTGCTGCTGACGTGGTGCATTGATTAACAGATGCAAATAGAGGGCTCGGTGTGAAGATTTGCAGTGTATGTCAGGTTCATTGCCCTCCCTCAGGCAGTATATTACTCATATTTTCCCTGATTTTAAATCATGAATTGTATATTTTATCTCTGTTTTTTTCCTCAGCAAAACAACTCAGGAGAGGAAAGGTTGAGAATGTGTGTCGCAGTAAAAAAGAAACTTCAGCTGTATTACTGGAAGGACAGGGAGTTCCACGAGCTGCAGGTAAAATAAAATATATTTGAGTTGTGACTCATTGCTGTGTGATCCAGATTTAGGAGGGTTATTTTTTTCCAATCCTCACATTTAGTCATCTTAATGTTTTCTTTTTGTCTGTCAGGGCGACTTTGGTGCACCAGATATTCCAAAGTCCATGGCTTGGTGTGAAAACTCCATATGTGTTGGTTTCAAACGAGACTATTACCTTATTCGGGTATGTGCTACAGGAAATTCACTAACACTGCACACTTAGCTTTATTTATCTGTAGCTACATACAACTTTCTTCTCCACCCATAATCCATCTTTTGCATATGAAACACTCATTCCTTGTAGACTTATAAGAAGGCTGTAAAAGGTTTGTAGAAAAGAGAAGAGAGGCTGTAACCTGGATTCATGGCACTTAAAATGGGTTCCAGTAGTGACAGGTTTTTAAGGAAGTATCCAAACATTCATAGGAACCACTTTAAACCTACAGCATAGTTCACTCCCCCAGTCTTCATCTGTATGTTTAGTTTGTTCTGTTATCTTTTTGCTAAAAACACAGTGAAAGTCTCCATGTTGAGTGGTTCATGGGAAACCTTGTCAAGCTCATCTCTGTCGTGACTCTTGCATGAACTGGCTTGAATCCTTGATTCTTTTTTCTGTGAAGAATCAAGCTACAAACATGTTGCAGGTGCTCTTCAATTCTGCAGAGAGAGCTTCGTAGACAGATTTTTTTATGAGAGTATGACTTTAAAATGTTCTTTTTATACAACTTGAGAAAACACACTTTAGAAGGAGGCTGTTATGTAACTTGTTCTTGTCTGTTTTGTTGTGCTTGAATTTGTCTGTTTATTTTAGGTGTTTTCATTTGTTTTGTTTCTGTTATGCTTGGTAGATTTATTCCTTATTTAATCAGCATTTCCTTAATATTTTGTTATTGTCTGTGTAAAGCGCTGACACAGCAGCTGACCTTAGAGATAAAATTTAAGTCACTAGGTTCTCTATCTGACTCACCCATACTATCTCTCTTCTCGGCTAGATGGATGGCCGTGGCTCAATCAAGGAGCTCTTCCCCACTGGAAAACAGTTAGAGCCTCTGGTTGCCCCACTGGCTGATGGGAAGGTGGCTGTTGGCCAAGATGACCTGACTGTTGTCCTAAATGAAGAGGGCGTTTGTACCCAGAAGTGTGCCCTGAACTGGACAGACATCCCTATAGCGATGGGTAAGACAGAAAAAACATAACAACAAATACAGCGAGGACCTTTCTGTGTCTCTACATTGTTATCTTTTTGAAGTTTGTCTATTTTTTATCAGGTTGCAGACTTTAAAAATTTTAGTTGCTCATGCTGTTATATTCCCATGCATGTGGAAAAAACCTACTTTATACCCAATCCTAGTTGCTGTTTCTCTCCTTAAATGACTCTTGATGTCTTTGCTAAAGTTAACTTGTATTCGATATCAATAGGAACTGACAGCAAAGTCAAAAGGAGACACACATGCTGAGTAACAAGATCCAAAAATCCTCCCCCAGCTCTGTATAGTTTATAGTTAGTCTTCCAGATAACACCGAAGATGTTTTGCCAAAATGTGTCACTCCTGGCAGTCGATTGCACCTGGGGAAAACAAAATCCACTACATTTTTTGTTGTGCTTTCCTTTTCAGTCTTTATAAACAATAAAACCTTGAAACCTTAAAAATCCACAGTTCTCCAGAAAGAGAATCTATCCATCTTAGATACATTTCAATAACTTACACTGAGTTTTAGTAGAGTTTATTGTATCTCAAGGACAAGCATCTATTGATTTTGCCGAGGACATTGTCTGCTATAAATGTGACCACTTAATGTTAACAAGCTTGCCCATAATAATACCCCTCTGCACTGGCGGGTGAAAAATAAACACAGAAGACCAAACAAGGAGAAACAGGTTTTGAGTGTAATGGCACATGAGGACAGAAGACAAGCTTCTGTGGAGACAATGATTATGACATTTAGATTTGGTGAGTGGTGTAAGATTTACATAATATGAGGTCATGTGCAGATATGGCCAGAAACAGAAAACATATTCAGCGTCTAAATTCATCATTGGAATCATAAATCATAATTTGAAGTCTTTTCAGCATGAGTGTGATCTCATGATGATCTAAGTCTTTAATCTTTTTCTCCGTTAAAATATGAAACTTCAGATAAAGGTTAGAGTTCCTGTCTGTTAACAGTGAACTGTTTAATTAGTATGCAGAATTAACTGCATTTGTAGAAAGTGTACAATATGTTGCTATTTGGCTTAATTGACTGGTTGTAACAGGACAATCTGTTCACTTTGTGTTACACTGAGTGAGCAGGTCTGTTCACATAGCAATTGGATATTAAAACAAATACCTGATAAAGCACTTGGCCTAAATACTGCCATTGTTCTGTCTGTTGCTGTCGTCTAGCTGCTGTCTGCCTTTTCTTTTCTCTTCCTTAATCTTTCCTTCCCCTGTGTAAAGTCTTTCTTTCCAGCCTGTCTGAGCCATGCTGCTGTTCTCCACATGTCAAGAGAGAAGAGACAGTTTTAGATCAGCCTTTTTATCCTGTGACTAAGACACCACAGGTCTGGGTTACTAATGAACTTTGTGACAGAAGTGATGCAGATGAGCTCTCACATTGTTTTAAAGGCCCCTTTGTCTGTGCTCATTGGAATGCAGAGAGGAACAATATGAAGGGGAAATGAAGCCTTCAAGCAGTGGTTTCATACAGTTTGCAATTTCCTAGTTTTGATACAGTCAACATTGTGGCTTTGGCGAGCATTAGCAGAGGATGAGAGCTGGTCAGTTTAAAATACTTTTAACTGACCATCCTAACTGATGGCTGAGGCTGGAGCAGAGGGACCTGGGCTTTTGCCTGTGGCCGCAGTCTGTCCAGCCTCAGGCTTGTCTAGATAGCTGTCTCCAGCTGGATTTCCTGCCCCATTAGCCTTTGGGTCTTCACTCCATAATCACAAATGAGACACCTGCTCTCAAGGCAGAGTTTATGTTTCATGGGCAGGAAAACTCTCAAAGAGCAAATTTAAAATAATAAAAAAGTTTGTGCTAATGTCCCCCTGTTTTCTCAATGTCTGATTAAACTAGAAAAAAATCAAGAAAATAGTTTTCTAACTTTTAAAGCCTTAAGGCTAACACGCTGTTTGAGGCGTGTTAAAACACAGGTCACCCATTGATCTCTCTGTAATCCCCCATAACACCAGCAGTTGGTGGGCACCAACATGTTGTTATACACCACTGTCCTGTTTCCTAACATCAAAATCTGATTCATCTCATCATGGGTGTTGTACTTTGTCTTCTACTTGTGTCTGTATGTGCTACAGGTGTCGACTGACTTGGAGCAACCAGTGTTTTCCATTGTAGAAAAAAATCATATTGTAGGCACAATACTGTATATATTATCCATTTTAGTGATTTTATTTCCAAAAACTTAACTTTCTTTCTTTCCCTCAGAAAGTTAATCCATTTGTTTATATATTGTCATTAGTCCCGTGCAATTACATAGTTGTTTAACACAGAGGATATGTGATATTGTTATATCACAGACCCACTTGTGATAATTTTGGTCTGGGTTGACATGCACAAAAATGTGACACTGTTCCCTCTTTTCTAATTCAGAGCACCAGCCTCCATATATCATTGCTGTTCTCCCTCGTTATGTGGAGATCCGGACCTTTGAGCCGAGACTGCTGGTGCAGAGTGTGGAGCTGCAAAGACCTCGCTTCATCACCTCAGCAGGGTGAGGCAGGCAGTCCTCTGTGAAGTTTTGTTATTTATTTAGTAAAGGTATAATTTCTGTCAGCTTGTTCTCGCAAAAGCAGGCAGGCCTCAGCGCAAACACATTTTGTGAACAACATTTAGTTTTATGTAAAAATACAAACTTTCATATCACACTCTGCTTTGTTGTATTGTTGCACATCTAAAAAGAGTTTTCTATAGATTTAAGACTTTGTTACCATTTCATTTATCAAATTGTGCAAAGAATGTTAGTAAATTGAAAGACCTGTAATTAGTTGTGTGTTCTTGTTTTAACCAGATACCAACTTTTACCAACTTACCATGTCACAATGAGAAACATTTCTTGTCTTAATGAGATTCAGATTGTGTTAAAATGGAAGTTTCAAGATAAAATAAGTAGGGCAGCCCTTAAAAGTTCATGAGTCAGTGCATCCAGCGAGAAGACCCTGAGTCGACCCTGAATCCACTTTCTTTTAGCTGCAATGCAGGAACAACAGCGTAGCAGACTGTAAACTGACGAGTGTCCGAACCACAAAGCTAAGAGTATTGGAAGTAGAGACAGTGATGAAAACGAAGGGCAGGACAGGGTAGGGTGACTCATTTCTATAGGTGTTCCAGTTAGCTCCAGTTTCTGACTAATGGCACTGTCAGCAGCCCCGCAGGAGAGACGTGGTAGGATTTTATAACTGAGCTGTGATCAAGCCATGCCAACTTTTACTTTCTCTGACTGGGCGAAAATACGATAAAAGCATCATCACTTAAACTCATGCCAGTGTATTTTCTAATTGCAAGATAGTCTATTCTATTCTATCTTCATATTGAACAGCCAAGTCTGATTCCACTGACAGAATTCTGAGTCAGGTGCAGCCCTACTAAGGAAACAAAATGATATGATGTTATTACAAGAATAGGCTCTTATATAATGGAATTTTCTCTGTAGCAACAAGAAGAAATTGTCATAATAACATGAAAAATATAACGTCATATTTTCAAAGGAACCTCACTATAATGAGAAATCTTTCATGATATAATGAGATGAGTGTGTGTACAGCAATACTCACTCAGTACTATAATATTCAAAGGGAAAAAGTCTGCAGTGGCTGTTGCAGCACTGTTGGCGTATGGTTGCAGGTTTGGTAATGAATGGTGGCCTTTCTAA
Organism: Lates calcarifer; assembly: GCF_001640805.2. Lineage (NCBI taxonomy): Eukaryota > Metazoa > Chordata > Actinopteri > Centropomidae > Lates > Lates calcarifer. The sequence continues at coordinate 20,550,020 of NC_066851.1, read as the reverse complement.
TGCTCCCACTCTGTTTATGATGCATAACATCCCTAAAAGAATATCATGTGTCATTTGCTGCTTTCATCACTTCTCCTGGTTTCCATGTCTCATGATAATGATGCCGATAATGTCAGTTCCTTCTGGCAAAGAAAAACACTTTTGTTCCAACCTGTTCTCTCTAATCTTGTTTTCTCCTTTTATCTTTCACAGGCAAAATATTGTGTATGTTGCCAGCAACCATTTTGTGTGGCGCCTGGTACCTGTGTCAATAGCCAGCCAGATCCGGCAGCTTCTTCAGGACAAGCAATTTGAACTGGCTCTTCAGCTGGCGGTGAGCAACAGAACCACTCACTTCATGATTAAACCTTGTTATTAGATTCCCGAGGATTCAATTTGGGCTTTAGCTCAGAGGATGGAACATTAAAATCACTTATCTTGATTAGGAGCAGTATGTTCAAACAGTAGAATGCTCATGGCTTTCTCCTTTATGGTGAGCTTATCTAGCAATCTAGCTTTCTAGGGGCATTTCCAAGAACAAGAAGGGCCATTCATGTGGTATTCACATTCTTGGAAGCTAGCATTCTGAAAAATTAACTGGAGAGATTTTGCTGTAGCGTGATGAAATTTTTTTTTGCTTTTCTTTTTTTTCTGCCAGAAGATGAAGGATGATTCAGATGGTGATAAGAAGCAGCAGATACATCACATCCAGAATCTCTACGCCTTCAATCTGTTTTGTCAGAAGAGATTTGATGACTCCATGCAGGTGTTTGCCAAACTCGGCACAGGTAGAGCTCTCACCCGAATTCTGTCTGTTCAGGCCAAAATTGTAAAACAGAGCCAGACCTGGATCAAATTTATGTGAACATAACGCCATATTTATCTGTTTTAACCTGTAACATGATGCTGCTGTCACATCACATATCATATTGCAGGACCACACATTAAGTGTTAGATATCTAAATAATATGTTCTGCCATTGAAAGACATTTGATGAGGTGAGCTGATTTTCACCAGTGTGGTAAAATGTCACCCATTTCACCCACATGATGGCAACATAATTCAGGTGAATCTGGTCAGAATTTGATCATGTTTATTCTCACTGCATATCTGTACTTTCTCTGTTCTTGACATCATCAGACATCTGTTGTTTATTGTATATATTGATGGAAATATTTTTATTTACCTATGACTTTCACTTGTAAAGATGTCACATCTTGTTTCAGTGTGAGAATTTATTCCACGGTGATGACAGTTTCCTCGATCTAATGAGCTCTTGATTTAGCGTCTGGTTATACTATTTTGTGTTGTGATTATGTCAAAAACACGTTTTCCTTTAATCAAGGACTGCTAAACAAACTCATTAATAAACTGTATTAAGCACAGAATAGAATTTTTTAAAAAAGTCCCCCTCCTGTGCTCTGCAGATCCCACCCATGTGATTGGACTGTACCCGGACCTGCTCCCATCAGACTACCGCAAACAGCTGCACTATCCAAACCCTCTGCCCACACTGTCCGGGGCAGAGCTGGAGAAAGCACATCTCGCCCTTATCGATTACCTCACCCAGGTCTGTGTTTGTGATGTTCTTCATGGCAGCAGGACATTTTGTCATACTCCACTCCACTTAAAAGGGTTGTAATATTTTAATAAAATATATTATTCTCTCATGTCCTCACAGAAACGCAGCCATCTGGTGAAACAGCTGAATGACTCTGACCCTTCCACAACATCTCCACTCATGGAGGGCACACCGACAATTAAAAGCCGCAAAAAACTCCTTCAGATCATTGATACCACCCTGCTGAAATGTTACCTGCATGTAAGCCCATAATTTTCCTGTTTTCATACCTTTCCATGATGTATTTAACATCATACACTCCACAGTGTGTCACTGTTGTGTTATTGTAACACTTAGGTAGCCTACTGTTCTACTACTACAGTTTTTATATTATCTTTTTTTTTATTTTGAAATGCATAGAAATGAATAACACCTTTATTACAACCCCTCTATCTTAAGAGTTAGTCTTATGTTTATCTTCAGCCCTTTCATATTCTTTCCCCTAATGCGCCTGCATCTGTTCTCACTGTAGGCGAAATGGTTACACATAGGAGGGTTGGATTAACCCTGGATAGATAAACACTAGCCATCCATGTGTAATATTATACTTCTGATTTACCACCAACCTATAATTGTCAACAAACCCAGTCCAAATGTTTATATTTCATACTAAAAGTTATATCAGCTCTTACAAGCTTGGCAGTCTTCACCCTCCACTTACTGCAAATGATTTCATAAGTAAACAATTTTTAACTCTCATAGAAGCTGGCAGCAGCACTAGGCAGTTAGCTTAACCTCACATGTAGCCAGATGGATCCAGAGTTGAACAGCTCTTTGGCAGATTTACTTTGAAGTAACAAAAACTGGCAGCGTTAAAGGTAGTGTGAATGTGACTGTCATTCAGGTGTGGTAACTGCAGTAATGGGTTTGTGGAGTAAATACCTCTGTAAAAAAAAAGCAAGACTTTTGATTTACAAAGCAATCTGCCGCATGTAAAACCCCATCAGTGATTTCAAGAAGTGTGTTGGAATGGGGAATGAGATCACAGATATAAGCATCCAAAATAAGTTTCTCCACAGAATGGCTGGGCTCTGTTTGAGGAGCAAAACAGTCTGGATGTCCCTCAGAGTTTTTCTGCTGTTCCTCCACATTTAAATGGGGCGGTTCATTTGATTTGTGCATTCAGAGAAAATGCCGCCAGGTGCTTCCCTAATAAGCAGTGGTTCCACTGCTTAAATAGAGCTTATTATACAAGGGTGGACCCAGTTTACACTGGATGGATAATCTAGGAGTGCCTGGAGATCCTCTAAGATAGTGCATGCTTTGGAGTGCCAAGCAGCTGCAACAAATTATGTAAATGATAAGCACATTGTGAGGCAGAAAAGAGCAGCTAATCAGTGAAGTCACCTGCTTGTAGTCTATGGGTGAAACACAACCTGAACTTTAAAGGGTTGGATAGATGAATGTTTTGAAATGTTTGGTGTTCATGTTGTGTAATCTGCATTTATCCTCTCCCCGCTTCAGACCAACGTGGCCCTGGTGTCCCCCCTCCTTCGTCTGGAGAACAACCACTGCCACATCGAGGAGAGCGAGTATGTCCTCAAGAAGGCTCACAAGTACAGCGAGCTCATTATTCTCTATGAGAAGAAGGGCCTGCACCAGAAAGGTAAGAGTCTTACTGCTGGTCAACCACCGGTGCTGCAAACTAGCCATGTAGTATTGAACTTTAATCTGATAAATCATCAAGTATTATCTGCAGAAAGAAGCTGTGTATAATTATGGGAGTTGTGTTTCCCCTCTTGTCGTAATGACAAGTGTAGGACAGATTTCTGGGGATGTCCAAACTCATTTCACGGTTGTCAGACCGCTGTTAAATCTGTCTTGAATATAGCCTGTGCTCTGCAGCAGATTTAGAAGTATTAACACTTTTTGGCTTTAACAGGTTCAGTGAGCCACAGACAGATAATCTAGAAAGTAACAATATTTTACATTTATTAGCTTTTTATTGTAAAAATTGTAAAGTTCTCTCAACAGTGTGAGATCATAATGTTATTTTTCAGTTCAAATAAATACATTTTGTGCATTCACTTTACACAAATAAAAGTTATCTGCCTTACGTCAAGAGGGCAGTTTATTGACTTGACTTTTCTCCCAGCTCTGCCTCAAAAACATGTCATTAATGCCAGGTCCTTATCTGTGTTTTTGCTCTGAACTGTGTTTCTTTGCAAAAGCAATTTGAATTCTATTTGATTATGTGTGATTTGGGGTGTAATAATTCATTTGAAATGTTGGGAATTCATACACCTCTCTCAGCTGTTGTTGGCTCCTGTGGAAAACTCCCTCTGTGGAGTTCAAGTTCATGTTTTTTTTTTTTTTTTTCCATGAGTGAGTAATAGCCAGTGTTACCTAAGCAAATAGAAGGAACAACATCCATGAACAATAAAAAAGTAAGAACGTGCATTAAACAGTGATAAATCCTTAACTTTGAATAACAGAAACTAGTAAAGCATTAGTAAAGCTATTTTTTAAGACCTTAAGATGATGATACCAGCACCCCATGCTGTTAATTACACTTATGTGTCTCCTGTTTCATTTCATCAAAATGTGCAAAAAGGAGCTACCAGCCGTGGTTCTCAATCTAAACCATATTAGTAATTAGTTGCTTTAATAAGTGAGGTAAAAATGTAGATATGTAGACCATAATTTGTCAGCAAGGAAAAGCTAATCTGCTGCAAAGATTCCTTTAAATATGTTCTCATACTGTATTCAAAATGCTGGGAATAAAAAACAGGCGTATTCCTTGGTTTTTTGACAAATTGTCCATATTGAATCAAGAAACAAAGCCTGAGCAATCTACAGGGAATGTTTTCAGCTGGTTGAAGTCCATCTGTGAGAAAAGTCAAATCCATGTGTGTAGAGAAAAGTACATACAAGGTCATTTTCTCTCTGTAAATCTCATTCCCTGTTAACGAGACATATTTTGAAAATGTCAAATTAAGCTTAAAAGCAAAGGTAATGTCCCAAGAAATGTAGCAGTTAAAAGAGTGTTTTATTTAACTTTTCAAAGGAAAGCAGAATTCTGAGAATCACTTTCCAGTGACATTCCCTCTGAGATGATGGTGTTTTTCGAAGTGGGAAATTAACCGTCACACTGCACACAACAGAGAAGTCAATCACTAGATAATGACTGATATCAGAGTTGAACTTTATTTGTGTGGTTTTATGTAGGAGTGTGGTTTATCTCTCGCAGACCTCAGCATGACAGCTGAACACATCACATTAAAACACAATGAAACATCTGTTCCCAATTTCTCTTTCAAATGGGTTGTTGAATTTGGGGTTTCGTATTTAAATGACGGATCACTTGTTGCCAGACCTACATCGGCCATTGTCAGTGGTCTTCTCATTACCTCCTCGTTTAAATACGAGAGCCATTGTGAGCTGGATTGTTCCATTATGTTTAAAATGAATAGGTACCAGTTAGCAAAGCTGTACTCTGGGCGTTTCAGTTTATCTCTGAGAGGTTTCCTGCATGTGGTCGACTCGTCATCCTCAGTAGATCATAACTGTCTTAATGTTATTTGGTTTCTGGCGGTATTGTGCAGGTAGATTCTGGGCTGTTCTCGCTGTGTGCGCGGCTGGTTTTAATCGGCCTGCTGCAGCTTGTGCTCGTGATGTCATGCTGCAGAAGTCTGCCTGTCTCTCCCTCTGCCAATTCAAAGCAGCTGTTACCGGCCACCAATTAACACTGTGCATGTGCTTCATCCAATTTCTGTGGACGGAGGAATTATGTAATGCAGCGCACAGCAGAGTAGATGACATCTTGCCTCTTTCCATCACTCAGACTAATCTCACATTTGTTCTTGCTCCCCTTTCACTCGCCTCCACTCACTTCTCTTCACCCTGTTTGCCCTCTCGCAGCTCTGCAGGTGCTGCTGGACCAATCCACCAAGGCCAACTCTCCGCTGAAGGGCCATGAGCGAACAGTGGAGTACCTCCAAAGACTGGGTAAGGATCAACGGCCAACTAAAATCTGTTTTAACTTAGAGTGTCTAAGTTGTCATCTCCACTAGATATGTTACATTTGCTGGCGTGATTTTGGGAAAGCCTCTGAGAAAACTTTCAGTCTGATTGATTGTGGATGTTGGATGAAATGTATAGTTCGCATCTGTCACATGTCATGGTCTGCAGCCATGTGTCTGGCACTGCCTAAAGGGGGGTTTTAGTACAATATTTTCTCTAACTGTGAATAGTTGATATCTGCATCCAAACAGCTGATGCCAAGATAAATCCTGTACTCAGTGGGTATTTGGCAGTTAAAGATGCTGTGGGTGTTATTGTTAAAGGTATCAGTGTCAATTAATAGTGACACTGTGGTATAATGAGTTTTAAACCACTTCTCCTAAAAAGTCTCAAAGAGGATGCTGCTTCTTCAAGTTGAAGGTTTTCTTTTGGCTGCAGAAAAAAACCTGTTGGATGTGATTGTGTTTTTGTTTGTTCCCATCACATTTTTGCCTGTTTTCTGAGCTATAATTAAACTGAAGAGCAAGCACTGGCAAAAAATACCAAACCCCTTTTAGCCCCTTAGGTGTGGTTTTATTCATTAATTGTAGTTATACTCAGTGATGGTGAATAAAATGATAACAACAGTTATCTTTTTTTCTCTTGATGAAATAAAATCAGGTTTATTTAATGTTTGACTGCACTTAATGATTATTTTCATTATAGAACCATGCAACAATTATTTTCATAATTAATCTGTTTTTCTTTGATTGACGGCAGCAGTCCTCTCACTGGGGAGTCTGCTGAAAAGATAATAATATCAAATATCAAAATATTTGTAGTTTAATTTTCTGAGAGTCCGCAATCAACTAATTGTGCTACTGCACTGAAGTTTTTTCTAAGACAAATGTGCATTTACCAGAAGTAACCCCATATATATTACAGTAGCATGAAAGGGTATATTTATATCATCAGCCAGTTTGCTCTGCACTTCCTGTGCTAATGACTGTCATTGTTGTATCACTTATTGATAGTGAAGTGCTGCATATGGCACCTTAAAAGAAACGACTCTGAAACTGTGATGGCTGAATAAGGCTTTAATGTAATATGTATTATATCGTCTCCCTGAGTTGTTTTCTTCTGAGCTCCCATGATGAAGTGAAACTCACTTATTTACTGTAATCCTCTGACACAGGAGTGGAGAATCTGGGCATAATCTTTGAGTTTTCTCCCTGGGTGCTGAAGAACTGTCCTGATGATGGGCTGAAGGTGGGACACAGAAAATTGATGTTCAGCACTGTTTTATGATTATTTTTTTCCTCTATTGATATGTAGAAAATGGTATCTAAAGGTTTGGTTTTAATACAAGCCCATTCCTTTCATTCTACCTTTTATTTCACAAACCTCTCTTTATAAACTCTGGATTTATTGTATGCCCACTTCCCATGAGCAAACCTCTTCTTGTCCAGATTTTCACAGAGGACCTGACAGAGGTGGAGACGCTGCCCCGAGACAAGGTGCTGAACTTCCTGAAGGATGGCTTTAAGGAGCTCGCCATCCCATATTTGGAGCACATCATCTACGTGTGGGACGAGAAAGGGCCAGAGTTTCACAATGTGCTGATCCAGCTCTACCTGGAGAGGGTTCAAGGCCCCATGAAAGAGTACCTCAAGTCACTGCCAGAAGGTAATACCAAGGGAAAACTTGAGAGCTTGTCACAGTATTTCTGGGCACTTGGAAATCATAAAACATGTTTTACAGTAGCTTTTTTTAGCACTTTAAAAGCTATGAAAATGATTAGAGTAATTTTTTTGGACATTTCATCAAGATGTTAGGAGCTTATTTTTCATTCTTATCCTGATAAAGATGCTTAATCTTAAAGCAAAGCCAGAAATGGAGGTGTCTTATTATAGTGTCAGAGCTGCAAAGGCAACGTGATCCTGGAGCTTTAATAATCTTTTTCACAAAATCCCCCCCATCATTTTTGAAAATCAACTCCAAAAGAATAATTTATTTTTCTAATTAATCATGGGATTTTCATATGATTACATCACTGCATATGGTTCAGTTTGCCTTTGCTTTCTCATCCAGATTCATCTCTGATTGCTTTGCAAATAAAGCCTGTGTCAGGACTTATTATGAAGTCTATCCATCTCTTTCTGTTTGTGCCTTTGAATGCTCATCCTGGGACCCAGGGACCATGCATTGAAGTGGACCTCTCAGCCAATAGGGCAGCATTTGCAGAGATGCTCATTGATGTGCACTCTCTGCAAAATAAACTTAATTAAACCAACTAATTAAATAAATAAATCTGTCCTTGCAGCAGGTTATTGCTTCACATTTTGTTATGAAGCGTATTGCAGGACACAGCCCATGATATTAAGATATTGTTTCTTTGGGATTATGTCTGTATCATTGAGGTCTAACAAATGTGTGGAGTGTATTTCCTCCCTTATAAAACATTTGCAAAGCTGATTTTTAATATGTTTCGAAATCTTTATCGTTTACATCCACGTTGGCTCACTAGCGGTCTTCCTCTTCACTGTCTTTGGCGTGTTACCACCACCAACACACAATGCACAATACACATAAAACAGGACAGTCCAAAATTCAATTTACTACTTGATTTTTATTTAATTTTCCTGCTATGATTCAAACTTGTGGGATTGTGGCTGTATAAATCACAGGGGAATAAGAAAAGCAGCAAATAATCACTTTTGAGAGGGTGGAACTAGTGGGTTTTTTTTTTTTTTGCCTATATCTCTGTTCCTGGACTAATCAATTAATTGAGCAACCATTTCAGTTCCTAAAATAAACACCTCTGTGTTGTTGTAGGGATTCCAGCTGTCCCTGCAGGACAGGAGGGTGGCCAACTGGGAGAGTTCAGGAACAAGCTGCTGACCTTCCTGGATATTTCTACCAGCTACGAACCAGCCAGACTCATCAGTGACTTTCCCTTTGATGGTAAGAACTGAAGTAGCACTTAGATGACAAATGTGTTGACAGTAGACATATGGTACAGCAAATTCTGTTTGCTTAACAAATATAAACAAGGAAACCTGATTTTTTACAAGGTGATCCATTTTGAAAAATGTGATAGTGTATTTACTCTGTAGGTATGTAAAGGAAAGTAATTGTTTTTGATACAAATTAAAAACAGAAATTCATAATAAATAACAGATTTTAATATCAAGATGTATGTAACACGCCCTTATATTTCCCATTACCTCACGTACATATGTTCAGTTATAGAGGAAAGTTTTACTGAAAAGTCATAGATGTTTAAGCTGAAGGGTGTAACTTGCACCTTTTGACCTTGTTTTCCAACTGTAAGGTCTGCTGGAGGAACGGGCTCTGCTTCTAGGTCGGATGGGCAAACATGAGCAGGCGCTCTTCATCTATGTGCACATCCTGAAAGACACCCGCATGGCTGAAGAGTGAGTACTTCTGCAGTGCTAACACAACAGCCATGTATTACCTACTCAGTTTGAGAAGTCTAGTATTGAGCTTTATTGACTTTTAGCAGTTATTTTATGACTATAAAATAAACAAAACAGTAAGGTAGTGATGGAAAAAGTAGTAGTGTTGTTTTTTCCCTGAAACCACATGTAAGCGTGAGCTTGTTGTGTCAGGCAGATAAATGATTTTTAAGTGCAATGTGACCTAATTGAGCCATTCTGATCACCTCATTATGGTGCTGTAAGCATTAGTGAACATCATGAAAATAAGCAGGACTACCATGTTTTATATTTGCTCATGTTTTTCTCTATGTGCTCTGCAGATACTGTCACGGGCACTACAACAGTTTAGTTGAAGGAAACAAAGATGTAAGTGGCTTTTAGTGTAATTTCATTTTGGTTTGTTTTGTTCATTTTAGATTGTTTGCCTTTCCTACTTGGATTTTATTGTTTGTTGTGTCCTCCTGGATTTTATTGCAGTTCTGATGTGTTTGTTGTTTTTATATTTTGCACGCTCTGCTGCCTTCTGTTAAGTGCCTCTATGTTTGCAGAAAGTGCTATACAAATATAATGAATTATTTATGGAACATGCACATTACCAGTTCTACAAAACTAATACCTTCAGTTTTCATCTCTACCAAACCACAAATGACAGCTGACATTGCCTGTAAATGTTGCTAAACAAAATCAACATTTAAGCACTGAAAATGAATGAATAAGCATTGGATTGGTGGTGAGAATCACAATGAATGAGATCTCTGTTTGAACACTGAATATTATTGTCTGTGTTTAAAGTCTACTGTTAATATTAAACCTGCTACCAAAGGCTAGATTAGGCATGCATTAGTCCTGTAGGTTCTTCCAACTTATTCTCTATTCTATTATATTAATATTTAATGATATTTTGATTTAATTTCCTGTGTAATCTCTTCTATCTTATCATTTATTCTCTTATCCCTTATCTTGACAAATATTACATCTTTATTTATTTATTTCCTGTATTAAAAATGAATCCTGTTTTTGTTCAGTAAAAGATTTTGTAATAATTCTTCATTGTTGTCTGACATCCCATCACTGTTTTTCTTACTGTCTCTCTGACCAATTCCTGGTCTCTTAATATAATAAGATTCTGCTTTCAATAAAACTTTGACTAAGATAAGTATTAACAATTTGTTATTTGTTGCTTTGCAGGTTTATCTGTCTCTGCTGAGAATGTACCTGTCACCCCCTGACGTCCACTGCCTGGGGCCCATCAAGATGGAGGTGTCGGGGCCTCAGGCCAACCTCCAGGCAGCCCTGCAGGTCCTGGAACTGCACCACAGCAAGCTCAACACCACCAAGGTAAACAACAGCAGAGCGATCCATTCCTCACCATGGTGACTTAAGAACAAACCCCAGTCTAGTAATACTCACAAATAATTCTTCTGTCTCCTTGGAGTATAACATATGTTTACTGCATCAAGACACATCAGGTTGTGTCAATATCAAGTAAGTTGTCAGTCACAGAAATGAATCTGACTTTTGTGAGACTGGCAAAGTCTGACACAGATTTCTTGCACTTATTTCAGCTTCCCTAAGCAGCAAACTCCATCAGGTTCTTCAAGTTTCTCATTAAAGCAGAAAGCAAAAGTTAGTTTCTAATTCAACCCAGGGCTTTGTTGTTATTAGCTGCAACTGCTCGAATTTAGTAATCATTCCTAATTCAGATGTGGCAGCAAAAGTGAAGAGTGAAGAGTCGGTTTATGTAGAGTCGATTAAAATGAGATAAAGTAACATGATTAACAATGACACACACTCACACAAAATTAGTCATTTGGCATTTGGTGTGAAATTAAAGCGACTGAACTGAACAGAAGTCATTTAAAGGTTTGATTTAGTTGGTTTTTAGAGCAAGATCAGAGGGTTTGAACTGTTGGGGGTAATCAAGCTGCCGCCTTTGTGATAGAAAAGATCCAGCGAACCAAAAAAAGATTTCCACCAGGGTGCAGCTCTCCCTCGAGAAAGCGTCTGTGATGTAATGTGAATATCGTTGATGAAATTCCTTTCATGTGTCTGTTTCAAATGTCTGAATCCAGAACCAAAATAGCAAAGAGTTAATTGAATAAAAGCTATTTCGTTCAAAACTAGCTCATGACCTATTTTGCTTGTCAAACCTTCGTGTCACAATCCACCAAATGCTGTCTAGTAAAGTAGATATCCCTCGAGGAAATGCTTTATAAAGCTGGTTCTGTGTTTGTTCAATATGATCCAGCTGCAAAAAATCTCTCCACACAGTCCACGTCAGCAGATTGTGTGTTCTTTCTTTCCATATCTTATCACACACCCCCACTGTGTCACTGTTAATATTTTAATACAAAAGTTTAGCTGTTCTGAGTTATATTCTGGTTGTAAAATCCACAATAACAAACTGTGTTGTATCTGTGATTTAAAGTAGATATGATTGTGTGTGAAAGGCACCACTGATCTGTGTCCGAATACAGAAATGTCAAATTAAGAGTCTCTCAAGGGGAACACTGCAGTTTTATGAGCATGTTTAGGGTTAGATCCAACAGACTGAAGCTCTCTATCTTGTCTCCCTGTGCCACTCTGCCTTCCTGAGCTTCCTCATTGATTTTAATGGCACCACCCTGCTTTCATTTCCCCTGGCCTTGCTCCCAGACTCTGCCTCGCCAAGAGAGAATAAAGGAGACAAGACAAGACTGTACAAAACTTCAGGCAAAACTTCAAACATGAGGCAGTTTTATTCGCATGTTTATGGGTTTTTCAACAATTCCTTTTTTCACAATTACAGTTTTGTATGGTTATAACAAACAAATATTGTTATCATAGACGTCACATTGCCATTTTTATGAGCACTTTAAGGGTGCCAGTTGTTCCAAACAGCGTCTGAAACCTCCCCCCCCCCACACCTTTCCAGTGTTGGAAAGGGGGTGGCTGCATCCGACAATTTCTCTTGAATTTCCGAAAGCGACAATCTGACATTCACGCCCGCCTCATGCAGTGATTTGCCCAGAGTGTGAAGGTGAGAAATTTAGCAGAATTTAAAAAAACTCTTTTCATTCTTTGCACCTCTGTAACTACAATAATAATGTGACACTATGAATGTCTTCCAGGAAAGATTCTATGAAAATGTGTACTGTTATTCACTTATTTTAATAATTCACATAGTCACATTTCACCACTTTCACCATTTTCACCTCACCTTTGAGTTTGGTCAAATAATGTATCGAACAATCTAGTTTGTTTTGTTTATATCTTAACTGTGGGATTTTTGCACCTGAGCCTCATTCTCCAATATTTTTGGATATAAATGATTGATAGGGACAAAATAATCACAGCAATATTGAGCAAGAACAGTCAAACTGGCAACCACGAGCAGCCACTACAATGTAAACAAACAATGCAATTGTCCACGTCAAAGTACGTCCACAAAGAGCTTGTTTTTGCCAGTGACAGGCTCAGATTGTTAATAGAAGTGTCTGACAACATTATGGATAGGATTACAGGATGGACGTTTTTATTAAAGAGTAAGATGCTTTTTGTTTTAGCAGAAACAGCCGTTTTATTGCTACCACACTCCATTCATTTTTTCATCCATTCATTGAGACTGAAAGTTTATTCTTGACCTTGATAAGAAGACGACAACACAGGAAGTCCTTTAAGAGTATTGAAATGTTTATCCAGAACAGCTTCTGGGTGGACTTTGTGGTGGGACTGTTTTGTTAGCTACTATTTCCAAGGTCAAGAATGAACCTGAAACCTCAACTTAGTCTCCTTCTGCCGGCTGCTAAGTGTCCCTATGACCAATAGGACCCAGTCTCCTGCTCAAGGACACTTGAGCACAGTATCTGTTAAGAGAGCAAAACATTTTCACAAACCTGCTTCCTGCACCTCAGTCCTGCTCCTTTAGTGCTAAACCTCGCCTAAGGTGACTGAAGGCTTGTAGACTCTGAAAATCTCAAAACTGAAAACATTTTTTTCCTGATGTGGTAAAGATATCACTGGTCCTCTTGCACAGGAGGACAACTGTAGCTGTTACAAAATTAAAAACTAATAATGTCTGGTCCATGGTGTTTAATAAGATGACTGTCTGGTTTCCAGGCCATCAATCTGCTCCCAGCAAACACACAAATCCGAGAGATCCGGGTTTTCCTGGAGAGCGTCCTGGAGGAAAAAGCTCAGAGGAAACGCTGCAACCAAGTGCTGAAGAGTCTGCTGCAGGCCGAGTTCCTCAGGGTGAGTCCTGCAGAATTTGTTTACATGGTAGTTCATGTAAATAAGATTTGAATTGGCTATTATAGAGGCCAGTGAAGTGACTGAAATGACCCTTAGGAAAAAAATCATGTGATGTTTGTGAGAATTGATTATTTTGTTCTGACAAAGAACACTCTGGTCAAAGTCAGAGAGCAGGATCAGCTACAGCTTTCCCCTCATCTGAGGCAGATTCAGTAACTATTCAAAGACTTTTTAAGCCTGGTAGATACAGTTCTGACAGTGTGTGTTCAGGTTAAAGGACAAACTGTCAGAACCATTTTACCATCCAAAGGTTAAGTAGCGAGGGAACCTGCAACAATGTGGATAACTTCAGCAACTCTGGCTAAGTGTCTGATACAGCTGTTTGGATTGTTTATAAGTCATGATACATTTGATACATTGAACATTGCAGTAAACTAAATATCTTTGCTTGTTTTGCCTCAAAGTCAAAAATTCAACCTAAAAATGTCACTATTTGCTGACATTTTATAGACAAGGTGATTAATAAAAAAGCATACAACAACTGCTGATTCAAATGATTGTTTATTAATTTAAAGTTCATTAACATGTTTATCTGCCTCTGCTCACCAATTATGTTCTGTCTGCAGGTGCAGGAGGAGCGAATCTTCCACCAGCAGGTTAAATGTGTCATTACAGAGGAAAAGACCTGCAGAGTTTGCAAGAAGAAAATAGGAAACAGGTAACACTGTCTTTTTCCTTTTTCTCTCTCATTCTAATCAGTATTATTGCACATTAGTCTTTTAGCATATCCTTTTGAGAATGCTTCCCTTGCATTTCACTGCACATATTGAAAATACTGGGACAAATAATCTTAAATCTTGGAAAAGCTGGCTCATTTGTAAGTGTGTTGTCATCAAAATCCTCATTATCCCCATTTTGTATCTTTCATCTATTTTTATCAGATTTTTTATGTCTGCAGTTTCAGTTTTATTAACTTGAACAGGATTTTATGCTGTGTGCTGCTGTTAATTTATACTGTATTTTAGTTTAATCTTAAAAATCTTAATTAAAGGCTTGTTTATCTGCTGTGATGCAGTAAGTAATAATCTTACCAACAGTAAAACATTCTCTGTTTGTTCTTCTCTCTGTTTCAGTGCATTTGCCAGGTATCCCAACGGTGTGGTGGTGCATTATTTCTGCTGCAAAGACCGCAATGTTTGTCCCACTGAACAGTAACAGCTTCTCTTCAGTAAGACTGTTTGCTTATAAACAATCCCCCCTTCCTCCTTGTGAACTTCAGTGCTTGGACATCCATGAACTAGAAATACATCAGAAGGTTTGGAAGTGCTCGGAATTGGACGCTTGTATCCAAAGCACCTTGCAGAACTATGAGTGCAGACATTTCTTAACCTGAGTTAACCTCGGGCACTATTGTTGTTGTCATGCTCGACTCGCTCAGCCTGAACCGGAGCTCCCTCTGAAAGCAAAGGCTGCGACTTTTCTGTCTCTCTGTGCATGAAGAAACAGGAGGAATGTCTGGGGTCGCTCAGCAGGAGGGGAGAAATAAAGAGAACGAGGGAGGTAGAGACTCCCTGACATTTGAAAAGCATGTGTCACTGTAACGCTAGAAGGGATTTGTTGCCCTACACGTCGCCTCAGAACAAAATGGGCGCTATTGACAGACACCCAGAGGAAGAGGAGCTGTTACAACAGAAGTTAGTGCTCCTTCTCACCAGGAGATAATTACAAGCCTTGGTCGGTTGTCGTCTTTTTTTGGTTTTTGTGAGTTTTTTTTTTTAACTTGCCTCTTACTGTCTCTTCCCCCTCTTGTAACACTGTGTAGGCCTCAAACACTGCTTGATATGCCATATAGACTCTGCAGTACTGTTCAATGCCTTCTGTGACTGAAGATTGTACTTACTATGAAGTCAGATGTCTGTCATGACTTTTTGTTAGCATGTGCCCGTACTGACTAAGCAAAACAGCATCTGTCTTACTGTGCGTTTGGCGTCTTTTGTATTTTATTTAAACATCTGAGGCGACTTCTCCTACTAATATTATCCACAGCTATGTTCTTTTCTTCATTTATCACCTGACAACATCCACTCTTTTGATGCATTTTTTGCAGCTGTCATCTGTCTCTATTTATATTAATTTTTTGTATTTAATTTTTCTCTCCCAGTCATATTAAAAGTTTATGAAGTAGAAATAATTTTTAAAGTG
This sequence comes from Lates calcarifer, assembly GCF_001640805.2. NCBI lineage: Eukaryota > Metazoa > Chordata > Actinopteri > Centropomidae > Lates > Lates calcarifer. Next base: position 20,534,582 of record NC_066851.1, on the reverse strand, counting down.
AGACTATGTAACTTTGAACCCAAGCACCCAAGGTGGCCACCAGTGGAATTACAAGATAATCACAGTGAATTTCACTTAATTTCACCAGATTGGATAAGGATTTTGTCACATGTCAGAGTAAATAGAAAATATTAAGATTGTGGACTGTTGTTTGGACAAATTGAAGATGTCGCTGTTAGCTTGGAGAAGTAATGAATGGCTTTTTTTCCAGTGTTTTTAAACATTTTATAGATTAAATGATTAATCAATTAGTCCAGAAAATAAACAGCAAATTTATCAGTAATGAAAATAATCATTAGTTGCAGCCTTACATTACAGTGATGATGCTAAAATAGTGTTACAATAGCACAAGTAGAGATGAGTTATTAAGTCGTCTATCTAACGTTAGTTAATATTAGCTAACATTAGCCACCATAAGCTACTGGTGTGTAGTGAATAGAGAGAGAGTTTCCTTTATTGGCCACAAATCCAATGTTTTATTTGCAAGAGGAAGATTTCCTTACATAGTCTCACTTTAAGATAAGTCACAAAAGTAACAGCACTTTAAAAAGTGGATGGATGTCTTGTTTATTTATTATTAAATCACATATCTGCGTGGTAAGGACTGGAAGTAATGTGAATGACTTGAGAGGTGTGATTAATCTGTGCATCTTAATGGCAATATTGTTATCAAATGTGTCTGTTTACCGTCCGGCCAGGGAGGTAAGTTCAAGAAGCAGGACTCCCCAGTTTATTGCAAATGAAATGGAAGCAATGAATGTGATGTTTTTAGAATGAGTTGGGGTCCAGAGTGTGATTATTCAGTCACACTCTGGACAGTTGACTTGCATGACTCAAACATTTCCATTTTAACCACTAGACCCTGAATAGTTAGGAGAATTCTTGCAACATTTTTAAGTTAACTTTCCCACAAGTTGTAGCATTTTTTGTCTCCTGCTCCTTTAAATACCCCCCCACCTCCTCCTCCTCCTCCTCCTCCTCCTCGTCTGCTCTTAAAGGTTTGCACACATTCTCTGCTAAGACTGTTTCAGATTTTTTGTTATTGAGTGGGAACATTTGTACCACTGTGTGTATACTGTATAAAGACTGAGAGTGTTAATGACAAATTTCTCACTGATGTTATTTGATTCAGAGGGGCTAACCCAGCAGGTACCATCCGTGTGTCTGGCTTTAATCAGTAATAAACAAGCATTTCCACTCATCTTTGTCTCTGTGCGATCCACTGTTCCACTGTGCTGCTGTTTCACTGTGAAGCTTACATCTTATTTTTGCTTACATTTAATTTAGTAATGTTCTCTTAAGTTTTCATTCATGAGAATCCAAAAAAATAATGTTGTCAGTGTTAAAATATACTGACAGTCATATAATATAATGTCAAAATTGTGAGAATCCAAGTCCAAACTTAAAGGTCAAAACAATTAGATATGTCCAATTATGGGATACTACTATAAGTAAATCATAATGCTAGAAATCTAGATTTTTAAGTCAAAGATAGGATTTATTAAGTAATGCCATGAAATAAGAATTTATTTGTTTTTTTTTAAAATCAAAAACTTGACTAGAATATCTTAATTTTGACTTAATATCTGATAATTGCTATTTAGTGTATTGTCATTTTGTTGTGGCATACTAATAATAATAACTATATTAATTGATTATTATCCAAATTGTGATGATCTAAATTGAAATGGTAATTAAAATCATTCATGAAATTGTACATTTAAAAAGTAATATGAAATCATTTTTTATGGGCAAGCAAACATTTTAACTTATAATCAGAATTCTTCTCAGTGTCTTGTTATTTCTGAGTCCCTCATAATCACGACGTTGTAACAATTTTGAATCAGTATCATAATTTACCACAACTATTTTACTCATTATTTTTTTCCTGCCAGTATCAGAGTTAAAGAGGTTATATGCGTCAATACAATTTTGAGGTACTTGTTTTTTTTACTTGAGTATTTCCATTTTATGATATTATACTTCTATTTTTCACTCCTCTCAATTTATTTAATAGCTTTAGTTACTAGATACTTTGCAGATTCTAGTTGCACTTGTTTTTCTACAATGTGATATTGCTTTTTACTTAAGATCTGAGAACGTGTTCCACCACTGTTCAAAGATATTAAATGACAAGTTTTTCTAAAATGAATGTGACATTTTAGATAAAGAGTACTTCCTCTTCCTGTCCCCTTGAATAGAAAAGAGTGGCTCCACTCCTTATCTATTCACGGACAGTCCGGCATCCCCATCTCATCTGGAAGTCTTTTCCAGATAGGCCCATTATCCTTGGGGCTGAGGCACCGGAGAATACCCACACTGTTACTTGTTCTGTTAATGGACTTCCTACACTGAGCCGAGCCAGCTGGAGTAACAGAATCACAACAGCCCGACTGCTCAGCAACGCAGTTAGTCACACACACTTGCAGCGAAGTCTGCCAACTGCTCTCTACATCGGGGCCTCGGACGGATCCCGATGACTCCCTCGTCTGGGCAGGGAGACAGGATCGAGCCTGAGAACTCGGCCCAAACCAGCAGAATATGTTCGGCAGATAGACGCATCGCTGGAGCATATGGAGAGCTCCAGCATGCTCGTACGGAGGGTCTCCTGTGACTTTGAAAAAGCAGTGTCCATGAGGCTGAGACAAACACTGAATAATTCAACACACCAAATTATTGTAGCTCTCTTTCTGAGTGTGTGTGTGTGTGTGTTTTTACTGGGATGCTGTCATGTCTTGGAATGGTGCACCAGTGTGCAAATGGAAAAGATGTTCCAGTGAGAGTTTGCCCAGTTTTGCCCAGCCCACCTCGGCTTTATGTTCTGCAAAGCTGGCAGGGATAAAATACCTCCTTGGTTTTTATGGAGAACTTATTTGTGTAAATATTGAGCAAATCATCATGACGATGATGATGTGATGAGTGATTTTAAGACTCTGAAGCTTCCCTCTGTTTTGTTGTTTTGTTTGGCCTGGCTCTATAAATGGCAACTTTGGTCCAGACAGAAATATCTCAACAACTGTGGGACATTCATGGTCCTCGGAGGATGAACCTTTTTGACTTTTCATGATTCTCTATCGCCACTGAGGTTAAAATATTATTCACATTTTTGTTTTTGTGTGAACATCAACAAAGTAGATTTCCATGCATTATGCCACAAAAATCCATGATCCCCAGAGGATGAACCCTAACAACTTTGATGATCCTCTGACTTTTCCTCAAGTGCCACCAGCACATTTTTCCCTCATCCTGAGCAATGTTCACTGATCCTGACTTTATTGCCTCGAGTACCCTCTCGCTCCCTGAGATATTTGGATGCTTCTCTTCTCCTTTAACCAAGGTCTGGACATGGACATTAAGATGATAGAGTCTTCGCAGTCAGGATTCCTAGACTTTGGGAGGAATCATTCATCTCTTTAAATTAAATATCTTCTCTGGAATGGCACTGGTTTTGGTAAAGACATTCATGGTTCCAATAGGATGAATCCTAATGACTTTTGTGATCCGCTGACTTTTCCTCAAACGCCACCATGAGTCGGACATTTGTGGCTGAGTTAACATCTCGAAAGGCTAAACGAAGATATTGGACATGGTATCAATATACCAGCTTTGCATTAGCATGTCATCACTGTCACTGTGAGCATTTTAGGATGCTCATGTTACCATATAGCTGAAAGCACCACTGTTCCCTGTGAATCCTAAACTCTGACAGTCTGCAGCCTCAACACCGATTTTTACAGTTTGAGGATTGTAGTAAAGCTTTTTTCCTGGAGTTATTCTTTGCTGACTGTGGTGTATACAGTCACAGACTTACAGTAACATACACACATTGACAGCTGGCTGCGTGCTAAACCACAGCAGGGGTAGAAGTGAGGTATTAATACCCATTTCTTAGAAAGTAAGAGCTCTGAATCACAGCAAAATGGGAATATATTTCTCATCAGACTGTGAAAATCTGTTTTTTTATCTTGCGTATCTTATGTATATATGTGTTTTATCAAGTTTGAGATGTGTGTGCCTCTTTTCTTTCTTTGTATTTCCACATGTGCCTTGTTATAACACAGCCTTTGGTGGTTCCCAGTCAGACCACAGACCGGATGTGTTGTCCCTTTTGGTGACCTAGTGTATGTGGAAACAACACAGGCCAAGTTTATGTTTATTTCTCCAAACAAATGGTTTCATCTATTTGCAAACATTTGCTCATGGTTTGTGTGTGGTTTATGAGTGGGGTTTGAAATAAAGGACACAAGATCGAGTGGTACTATTTGACAATATGTGCATATATTAGTGCACTTTCCTGCTCATAAGTGTCTGTATCTTGCAGCTCCACCCGTCTGGTACAACTTGCTTAAAACAAACCACAAATGATGTTTTGTTCCATCAGACGTCACTGTTTGGAAAAACGCTGTATCTGCTTTTCCTGAATGACTGATTAGGAAAACAGTTGCACTTATTGTAGGTACAGTAACATAATGAGACAATCCATCATAAGAAAAACAACCCTAAGTGATGTGTCTTAAGTTTTTGGGGCTATTTTGTGTTTGGTGTGATACTTTTCTTGCTGGTGACTGGCCAGAAGTGGAGGATGGCAGACGATCGATGCAGTGCCACTGAGTTAATTCCACTGCAGCTACACTGGACCTCTAAAACACGCAGTGTAAATACTGAGTTTTGCTGTCATCTCCCTCAGAGTCAAACAACAAAAGCTTCTTTTAAGACACAGCCTTTTCCATTAACATTGAACAATTATACAGGGATCAGATTTATCATACATGAGACAAAGAAAACATTTTTTTCATCCCCAGTAGCCTCAGTAAATCACCAGATCTGTCACTGATGCCATGTGAAACAGTTTAACTGGGTGTAACACTTCTTTCAACAAAAGACACATCACATTAACCCCTAAAAAACTCCATGACAACTGAGTAAACTCCATCCATTGATGAGGATGGTAAGATGTGGTTGAAACCTCTGGAAAAAGCTAGTGAGCAGACATGGAGTTAGGATTATTTTGTCACACTACATTATCATCATCTCCACTCCTCTAAAACTCTGCAGCTAATAGTTGAATCAATACTCGCCTTGAGACCTGAAAGCAAACATTTTATTATAAACTTATTGACAACCTGAGACATGTTTATCTGTACAGCACCTTTCAATAACAAGGCTATCCAGAGGGCTTTAAATAAGACATACAAAGTAATTAATCCGCACAAGAAACTGAAACTTTCAGATGCATCACATGATCTTCTTCAGTGGATGGAGCTGTCCACTTGCAATTGAATTGAAGGTGGTAAATAAAATAAAACAATTTATTTATCTGTTCAGTTTCCACCAGTTTTGGCACAAAAAGTTGAGACTGAAAATTCATTTGTTCAAAGTTTAAGAGTCAAGAAAAAACTTTCAATCTCTACTTTTAAAGGAATAGGACAACATTATGAGAAGATCAATACTACTCATGACTGTATGGTAAATATGAAGCTTCAACCAGAAAATGGTTAGCTTAGCTTAGCACAGACACTAGAAACAGGAGGAACAGGTAGCCTGGATTTAGCTACCTTTGGGCAGAGCCAGGCTAATTGTTTCCACCTGTTTCCAGCACTAAGCTAAGGTAACAGTCTTTGGGGTGTAGCTTCTTATTTAACCAGCAGGTTAGAGAGTGGAAACAATCTTTGCATCTAATTCTCTGCAAGAAAGGAAGTAAATATATTCAGTCATTTTTAGAGCTGATCAAACCATGGAATAATAACAAACAAATAAGACACCAAGCTAGCTTCACAAAGCCTAAAACCAAGACTATTTAATTATTAGACATGTGCACTGAAAGGATTTGGTCTCTCAGCAATATAGTACTGTAGTACTGTAGATACTGTAGTTTTAATCTTATCTTGCAGTTTGCTTATGAAGACTTGTGACTTGCCCCACACCTGCCTGAGCCTCAAGTGATTTAAGAAGTTTCTGTGGGTGTTTTTTTTTCCTGTTGTGAAAACTTGTCATCATTAAAATCCACTTTAAGTCAAGTCAGATCAAATCAGTTTGATGTGTTAGAGCCAAATCATGACAGAAGTTATGTCAGGGCAGTCTACAATCTCTGGCTCCCTCTCAGGCCTACAGGGAGTGCTTCATACTCTGATTAATTTTGGGTGGAGTATGACTTTAAATCTGGTCTAATGTAAAAAGACTTAATTTACCCAGAGTTGACTCAGTAAAGCTACTTATTGTTAACACTCCTCCCTCTGGTCTGCAGTGAAGCAGCATGGGAAACCTGTGTGAGTCGACTGCCACTCTGCCCCCCCATCCCACACACACACACACACACACCCATCCACATCAGGACAGAAGCTCAGATAAATTTCCGCTCGCTGTGTGTCTGCTCCCTGACACTGTGTTTGCATAATACACACAGACACACATGCAACACACACAAGACTGAACTTGTACATCGCAGAGCTTGATGAGCACTGGTTACAGCCGAGAGGCGATTGGCTGAGTTTCCACTATTATCATAGTGGAATTCCACAGAGGCTTACCGGATTGTGTGTGTGTATGTATGGTGTGTGTGTGTGTGTATGGTGTGTGTGTGTGTGCGCACACTAAGACCTTTGTGTTTTTCCTCTTACCATTCTGTAAGATGTGTATTTAAACATGTATATTGAGACCTCTGTTTCTTTGTTGGGATTTTTTTTTCTTAAACAAGGAAGTGCAGTTGTGTGTGTGTGTGTGTGTGTGTGTGTGTGTGTGTGTGTGTGTGTGTGTGTGTGGACTGGCAGCAGCAGCTGCCCAAGCCTGCAACAGAATTTGTTCTATTCCTCTTAGCCTTTGAGTCTTTCCTCTGGGTGTAGGACTTCAACTTCAAGTACAACAAATTGCTTGAGGATTAAACCCACAACCTGAAAACCTGTCAGTGGTCCTGTTACTACTGTGCCAATCCACTTGACCACCATGACCTTCCAAAAGTGGTCCTGACTTTTCCTTTGGAAATGAAGGAGAAAGTGTAAAAGTCCTAAATAGCTCAGCGTGTTAGAGGACTGAGGAGGATCTGAGGTTTGATTTTTATGAGGCTCAGTGAATTTTGAAGTCCAACAGCTAAAGTAAACACTCAAAGACTCTGAAAATACAAATACACTCACTGAGCACTTTATTAGGAACACCTCTACGCCTGCTTTTTTATGCAATTTTCTAATCAGCCATTTATGTGGAAGCAGTGCAATTCATAAATCCAATCAAATATCAGAATGAAAAAACAAATTTTAAAAGAAAATTACAAAAGCATTTTTGAAATGAAATAAAAATGTATTCCTTTCAGAGTTACTGGAAATAATGCTCCACACTTGGTTGACAGTCTACTGTTGGTGAGGCAGGAATGCGTGTGTGTGTGTGTGTGTGTGTGTGTGTGTACTGGGATTCCTGCGTTTGTCCTTTGTTGGTTTTTCTGGATTCACCATTTTGGCACAGTTGTCTGAAATGCCAGCAGTGATTCTCAGCGGAACGAAAAGGCTGGTGACGGTCAATGGGAGTGTCTGTAGAACACACACACACACACACACACACACACACACACCAGAAGATACAAATCTAATCTGCCATCTTAGTTTCGGCTGCAGATTTTGTACTTTTTTCATGACACAACGCAACAATCTAAAATCCTTGGAGGTAAATTATCTCATCTTATCTCCTAAAATGAAAAGAGGTCATGATCAGGAAAAAACCCCTTGAGCTGGTTTGTACCCACATTTAAATCCCCACTGGGATGAACTGTTGTAACTATGGTGGTTCTGCAAAACTAACCACATTTCCATCAGCCTTAGCTTTACTTTCTGCTTAGTGATAATTAGCAAATGCTAACATGCTAACATGCTAAACATCATCTATCAACATTAACAAATCCTTTAGTTACGCCTCTTTATAAAGGACAACACATTTCTTCTTCTCCATGTTTAATATGCCAATTTCAAGTGAATAAAAATAATGTTTTTTGAGCTTCTTGTTATCAGTTTGCTGATTTTTTGATGAATCATGACTTATCACTGGTCGGCTTTTAAGTCCTCTTTCCCACCCAGTGTGTTTAACTTTGGAAAACTTCCCATTTTTTCCTTTTCTTTCACTGCTGACATGGGAATGTGTAGCTTTGTCTTTCCATGAGTCTCAGGAGAGACACTGTTGACATGAGCGGTGGACTGACCCTGCTGGAAACTCACACACGCAGCCATCGTTTCCTCTCTGCACCCAGTAATCTTGACATTACCAAGCCAGTTAACGGTTGCCAGGTCCAGGGATTGAAAAAATTCAAAGGGACTTGAGAGTGTGCAGTGTTCCCAGCAAAACTGCCAGTACCAACACCTCACCATGACTGCTGTGTTCTTTTATCCTCTCCTTGTCTGAATATGTAGAGACTTTTCCCTCTCTGCTTTGGGGCATCACTGTCTTTCCCTGAGATAACAGTGACAGCAGCGCCGCGAGAGGTGCAGCCCTGTCCGTACGAATGAAGACAAATATCTCCCAGCCTTGAGCCAGATGTGGCTCTGACCCCTGTGACCTTCCCTCTCTATATACACAAGCTGGATGCGGGGCAGATCTTGTTGGCTGACGGGTCTCTCCATGACGGGATGGAGGAGAGGGAATAGACGGCTTACATGTATAATGAGATTAACCTCCAAGTGTGAAGCTGCAGAGAGACAGCAGACTCAGTGGATAGATCTCTGCCCTGCAGCTTGTTAGACTTTTAGATTTTTACATATAGTTATAATTTGTGGTAATTAAATTAACTGAAGAAGGCTCGAGGCTCTTTTCATGCAAAATTCAACCTGCAAGACTCTAACATTGTTAGTGGTCATGCGCCTTTCATCTGGGTCTATTTTGTTGCTGACAATCACATTATTCTTATTCCTGAAGATCAGCAGTGAAATATAGGCCACAAAATGTCACATCAATATGTTTCCTGCAGTTTGATTTAAAAGGAATTTTTCAGAAATCTACTGTGAAACATCAACAGTAAATGTCAGTTTTTCTACTGTGCTGTCACCTTTATATAACTGAGGATATTTTTATTCTATAATCCTCTGACAAAGTTGATATTAATATTTTGTCCTGCATTCCAATGTCCCATATCGCTCTTTAGTTCACATCCAGTGTCCTGTAGCCACAATTTAATTCCTTACTTTCATTCTACAACTCACTGCGTTGTATTTTACAGACTTTTATCTTGTTTTCTTTGGGATCAATGAGCTCCTTTTTATCTTAAAACAACTGTCAGAATCAGGGGAAATGCTTCTTTCTAGAATCAACCTTTTGCACTAACATTTGATAATCGTACAAGAAGAAATCACAGAGCCTTTTAAACACTGACAGCAGCCTTAACAGACCAGAATGCATTGTGGAAACACAAGATGTTGTGTTTATTGGATACAAATCTTACCTCTGAAAACATTTTCTCAGCTAAATTAAACTTTATTATTGATAAACACATGAAGCCAGTGATATCTTGTGGTTTTCAAAAGTCAAAACCTAAATGGCAAACAACTCCTTATAGTCGCTCTAGGGTAAGACATTTTACTGGCTTTATTAATGATTAATAGATTATTTTACTAATACTGATCTATTTCATTTTATTGTTTTTTTTACTGATATTTATAATTTCTGACTTAGTAAGTTGCTTAATGTTTCAGTTTTCTCTTCCCATGAGTGTTTTTACTTTGTCACTCTGTGATTAAATTGGAAGTAAATTGGCGTTTAAAAGACACTCCAGCATTAAAAACCCTCTGGTGATACTGTCACATTTAGTTTTTTGAACTGCTTACAGATAACACGCTCCTCATAAAGAGTTTTGGGTTTGTTTTTTGGGTTGCCAGGTTGTGGAAGATATGTCCACAAAGGAGGCCCACAGTAAGTGTTACTCTCACAGAGAAATAAAAGCATATGAGGTGCTTTAAATAGAACGTTGGTATAGCAACCAATTACAGTTACCATGTTTTATTACAAAAGGGTTCCTTGAACACATCACAGGTTAATGATATAACACTGTGCAGCTGCAGATGGAGTTTTCCCTCAACTATTGATTTCATTTTACTCCATGTTGCCTCTCTCCTGCTGTCTCTGGATCAGATTCCTTTATGCTTATGTTTCTGATGAGGGAAAACTTGGCATTCCTAATTCCTGATGTTGTGGTGGTGGGCCCATGCAGCTGTGTGGACGGCTCACACACAGTATATTGCTGTTAGGTGGGGCTGGATGAGCTCATACTGTGAACTGTTGAAGGAATAAGATGAAAATTTTCAGCCTCCTCAGCTCTGTTATGCCTCTGGGGTGTTATTGCTCTGCTCTGATTTCTTTGCTGGTCTGTGCAGCCGTTTAAAAGCCGTTATGGATTTTTGGAGAGGGGTCCTCTCAGTCTAATGTATTCTGACTTTTTTTTTAACGCCTCTGATTTATTCCTACACTGAATAAGTCATAGTTGCAGAGGTCATCTATGCAAATCCAGAATTAACTCAGGAGGAGTTGAATATTCATGGAGCTGGAATTCAAAGACTGCTAAGACATCTTTTTTCTTCATGATCAATTCAACGGCATCGCTTAATTTGCTCTGCAGGAGCTGGAGGCTCTTAATTTAAATGCACGATTTAAAATGCATAGGCAGAATAATGAGTCTTCTTATACAGTCTGAATAAATATGTTGCAGCAAATGTGCAGATATCTGAATTGCGGCTGACGGGGAAGCAGTGTGGAAGAACTTAAAGGTTCAGTTCACTCAAATTAACATATTTTCTAATTTATTCAGTGTTATCCAGCCACATAGACTGATTTTAGGTTCATTTAATTAATTTCAGTTTTCAAAGGAAATACTCTCTATGAAAACTGTGAGGTCTGTGGCTTATTCAGATGTAGCCTATAATACTGTTTCTGAAAAGAGATGCTGCTGTTGAAGTTTTTAATCCATTTCCCCGTGCTCTGGGCTCCACAAATCAAATTCTGTTCTCATCCATTGCATTAAAATGGAAGATGAAATTTCAGCAAGAGATGTCTCAAAAATGGGAACAAATAAAATAAAAACTATCTGCATGGATGAACAGCACTGGACTTGAATGAGAATTATGTCTATACAGACTTTTCTGCCTGTGCCCGCTGCAGCCTCAGATTTCTGCTCTCGGCTGACAGTAGTGAAACCTGATTTTGTTCTGTTTGATATGATAGTAAACTGAATATCTGTGGATGTTAGACTGCTGCTTGGAGAAAACATTACATTTGAAAACATTACCTTGGACTCTGAGACCTTAATCAAGAAAATACTTGGCTTAATCAATTCTAAAAATGTTCATTAAGTGCAGCCATATTCCTCTCTGTTATTCAGCTAGACTGAAACAAAAGATGTTTACATAAGTAATAGGGTCAAAATACATAATCTAATACTAACACAAGTACTCTAAGTCCTGCATTGAAGATACACCAAAGCTTAAAATATAATACAGAACGCTCCAGTAATAGAATAATATAACACTGACAGTGTTATATTATTCTATTACTGGAGCATTATTATTGCAATGTCATGCAAGAAGTAGTTTAATGTTGTATTTGGTTGGGGTGGACATTATTCTTTCTGCTCTATATACTTTGTGGTAGTTTAATGTGCAACAGTGCATCATATTTTATAGACTGATCACATGTGATGTGTGTCAAATCGTATTTATTTAAGTAAATAGTAACTTTTAACAGTAAAAAGTACATTTGCCATTCAAACATCGGGGAGGATGCGTAAAATAAATAAAATAAACCTCTAAACTACACTTCAGCAGAGCACCTGAGGAAATGTAATTGTTTTTTCCACCACTGCCTTTAATGCACACATTACCCAAGGCGATTTAAACAAGGGGAAGGGCTTTGTGTTTTAAAGGGAACGATATGTTCTTCCAAGTAAAGACAACCACGGTGTTAAATCGGGTTTCCACGACACGCAGAGGGAGTAAAGACAATGTGCATCAGAGGAGAAGTGAGAAGTGAATCTCCTGTCATCTCCTCCTCCGCACTTTGTATGTGTCTGAAATTAAAACCTCAGCTGCTGGGAGCAGGTTGGACATCCTCTCCTCAGTGTAACCGATGGATGGTTGATTTGTGTGTGTGTGTATGTGCTCTGATCCTGTGTGTGTGTCTCCCTCTCTCTCTCTCTCTCTCTGTGTGTGTGTGTGTGTTTTGTGTAGGGAGGATGATATGACTCGGCGCTAGGACCTTGGCTCTGTCAGTGCGCAAATCCCAGCAGAGAGGGAGCGCTCCGGCAGAAGAGCCTGTTCGCGGAGAGATAGAGGTTGTCTGTCTGCGCTGCGGTTCAACCCATCACCGGCGGGGAGGCTGCACCTTCTGCCGCGGACGGACCTGAACCAGCCGGGCTCACCTCCGGAGCCCTCCTTATGGACTCACCATGCGCAGGATACGGGCCAACGCCATCGCGATTCTGACCGTTGCGTGGATCCTGGGGACGTTTTATTACCTGTGGCAGGACAACAAGCCCCAGTCGTCGCCGTCGTCGTCGGCTTCGCAGACCCGCGGCAGGAGCCATGGGCAGAAGGTGGTCCCCGGTCGGCTGGAGATCCACCGGGACGACAGGACCATCCCGCTGATAGTGAGTGAGCGCGGCTGTGGGGGGATAGAGAGAAAGAGGGGGGGGGGGGGGGAAGGAGCGCGGCGCTGCGCACGGCGCTTTCGCTGAAGGCGCCGAGCTGCAGGAGAGTGTGTGCTGCATGTTGATGTGCATGTGTGTGTGTGTGTGTGTGTGTGTGAAACCTGGGATGATGAGGATGGAGGTGGAGTGGTGTTGGTGATGGTGCACAGCTGGGGGTGTCACAGCAGGAATGTGTTGCTTTGATGGACGTGTGTTGCTTTCTACAGCGTCCTCCACCTCCTCCTCCTGTGCGGTCATGTCTTCATTCTCCAGGCTGGAGAATCAGCAGCCTGCTTATACCTCTGTTTGTCGGTGTTTCCCTGCCTTTCCGTGCCTTCCCAGAGCCCGAGAGAACCTCAAGTACCCGTAAGAGGCTTTCCATAAGTCCTGTGCGTCGTGCGCAAACGCCTCGTAAACCATATTATGCTGAGACCTTTCTTGGATTGCACATGTGAGGTGAAAAACACGGGCTTTCAGCTCCCACAGAGCGAGAAGAGGCATCCTTCCTCTTATCGCCTCTGCCCTTTACAGTGTGTCATTAAAGGCCTATTTCAGTCAGGTCAGGTCTGTATTCGTCTGTCTTTGCCTGCGCCAGGACGGAGGAGTGAAAATTACCTCTGGTAAATAGTGTGACTGTAGGTGTGGTGGTCGTCAGGCTTGGCTTGCAGTAACTTCTCCAGGCTGCAACAACAGCCTATAGACTCGGTGTGAGCAGTGTATGCCGGGACTGTGGCTGGGTCCATGCCAGCTCAGATTAGGAGATCTGGTCTAGTTGCCTTCAGGGGTTTTTGTTGCATGAAGTGTAAAGGGATACAAGACCTGTAGCCTGTGCTTTTAGTCTGTAAACAGAGAGAGAGTGGAGAGAGTGAACAGGGCTGGGGTGCTCAGGGGATAATTGATCAGTCCTTTGCCAGAAAAAATCAATCAGTGATTGTATTTACATTTTATAATCGATCTTTTGGCATAACAAAAATCTGTATGAGAGAGATTCAAGTGAAAAAGTGTGTTTTCCACTGGTTTGAGTGAAGAAATATGACTTTATTAAGAAAAAACACATTTCAATATGAAATATTTTGTGGTTCCAGCTTCTCAGATGTGAGAATATGCAGTTTTTCTCAGTGTAAACGGAATATATTTGGGGGTTGGGGATGTTGTTTGGACAAAGCAAACACCCTGAAAATGTCACCTTGTGCTTTGGAAGCTTATGATTGGTGTTATCACTAAACTAAACAATCAACTATTAAATGGAAAATAATCCACAATTTGGAGCCTTAGAATAAACTGGGGCTGCAACTAACAGTTATTTTCATTATTGATTAATTTTCTGAATATCGTCTTGATTTATTGATTCATTGTTTTACATATGAAATAACAGAAAAGAGTGTAAAGTGCTTCTTACAGTGTCCTTTAGCTCAAGGTGATGTATTGAAATTCCTTGTTTTATTTCTTATGTGTCATATGTGACCATCAAAGCATCAAAACGTCACATTTAAGAAGCTGGAACCAGTTTATATTTGGCATTTTTGCTTGAGAAATGATGAAAAACAATTATTTTTGATCGAAATACAGTAGTTGCCAATTTATATTCTGTCAGTTTATCAACTAATCATTGCAGCTCTACAATAAAACCCACTTACTCGCCAACTTTTGAGCCTGATAAAAGTCTGTGTGATACTCTGACTATAGAAGTGAGTCTAGTTTAACATCTGTGAGAATACAAAGTTTTAAGGCCAGTTCTTTGTTTTCTTTCTCCAGCTGTTTACTGCTCCTTCCACTCCATAACCACGCTGACAGACAAATCAATTAAGTATGTATGTCCAACTGTATCTTTAGGAGACTGGGACTGTTGAGGAAACAGTGCGCTGGAGCCTCTTTCACAATTTACTAGACCAATAAAATTGTCTCAGCTGTGGCTGAGGATGTGTGCCAACATGTCAGGATGTTTTGCTCCAACAGCAGTGGCAGAATCATTAAAACGCTGTTCACAGGATTAAATAATTCAAGGGCAAATGGTGGAGCTGCTGTGGCATTTATGCTACTTAAGCAGTCTCCTCATGTGTAAAAGAAAAAAGAAAAAAAGGAAAAAAGAGAGGAAACTGTGGTCTGCATCAGTGTGTGAGCGCAGGCCAAGTGAACAGTGATGTTCAGAAGATGCACGCAAACAAATATGGAACCACTTTGAGTAATCGGTGAGTCTGATTGTAGTGAAAAGAGATATATTTCATCTCTGCAGGACAGTTTAGAGTCTGAACACACACATCACTTCTAATCAGGTCGGTCTTTGAACTGTATACTTTGGATGTGAGTGTTTCCAAGTGTAATCTTTGATTTGCTCAGCGGGGTCGTTCACCTTTGTCACCAAACTGAGATTTCCTCGCTGTAGTTTGTTCTGGTAATCTGACCTGAAGCTCAGAGGCTGCCAGCTCCACACAAGGTCCAACAGTTCAACCAGGAAGAAGGCCTTTCTTTCTTTCTTTCTTTCTTTCTTTCTTTCTTTCTTTCTTTCTTCATCCCTCTGTCCTTGCTCCCCTCCTCTCTCTTTCCTCTCTGTCTTTCTTTTATATTTCCACCCTTTCTTTTTTACTCCAGCTCACTTATTCTCCCATTTTCTCTTCTTCTGTTCTGTAATCTGCTCGTTTGTTTCCTTGTTTAATGCTTCAGTCCTTCTTCTATTCTTTCCTCCTCCTCTTCCATCCTTCCTTTCCTTCTTCCCTACTTCCTACCCTTCCTTTTTTCTCCTCTGTTTACTTTTCCTTCTATCCTTCTCTGTTGTTTATTTATTCACTTGTCATTTCTGTCCCTCCTTCCTCCGCTTCTTTTTCTTTAACTCCTTTCGATTGTTCTTCTGATCGTCTTTCTTTTTTATGTCTTTCATATGTCCTCTCCTTTGATTCTGTCTTTCTGCGCTGCTCTTCCTCCCTTCATTGCTTCCCTAATATCCATCCCTCACTCCACCCCTCTTTCTTTTCCCCATAAGTCTGTTCATTAGCAGCATTTGATGTACTAATGACATCATCTGTGAGATCTGTTTGCACTGGCTCCACTTTTTTTCCCTCTCATTTCCTGTGTTGAGAGGTCTAATTTCCCAGCACCAGTTCTCAGTCTCTTTCTACAGTAACAATGTGTGAACGCTGCTCTCTGTCTAATTCTATTTTAACATTTACATCAGCGGTAATCAACAGAGTCTCTGACCAGCACATCTGCTGCTGGACATGTTGTAAACATCTGACCACAGATCCTCGTCCAGTGTTCATATGTGTGGCTGAGTTTTCTAAGCACAGATTAACCGAGAGATTACGAGAAGCGTGCCACATTTTTAATCTATTATTTGATTTTGAGTAGTTGTCAGTGCTTCTCAGCTCAGGCTGCAGGTTCTGGTGCCCAGACTTTACAGTAGTTCTGTAGATACTTTTTTTCTGACCAACCCAGCAACAATTTTTTGATTCATCATGTGATCACATAAACAGTTCACAAGAGAACTGGGTTAAATGTGCTGTGAGCTAGGATTAGCTACATTTTCCATTACAGTATAATGCACACAAAACTAGAAGACACGGTAAGAGTACAACCCTCCACCAGTGCTGAACAGCTTCATCACTTTTTATCATTTAAAGTCCTTGAAAACAGAGTCCAAGTGTAATACTAAAACTCAGCTGATCTGTTTCAACAGGACTGTGTGGGTGTTTTATTTGATTGACAGTGGCGTGATCACACAAGCAAACAACCCCATTAAATGTTGTTAAATCCAACCACATTGTGTATGAATAACATTTTACATGTTATCGCCATGTTTTGTTTGTTTTTGTTTTTGTTTTTTTCATTTTGTCATCCCATGATATCATGTGGTTAAATCCCACTTGGTCCAAAGAAATACATCCCACAATCTAAGAGTCTAATATCCTAATCAAAGTAAATGTACTCAGCAGAATGGCAGCCTTTGGACTGATACATTGTTTGTAATTATAACAAATGATCACATTTTCGAAGGTAATCCTCGATTTTATATGTAACCTGTAACGAGATTTAAATGAGTACAAAGAAGTGTAGTAGAGGAGGTATAAAGTAGCATCAAATAGAAATACTAAGGTGATGTACACATCCTTTACCATGGTACTCAAATGCAATACTTAAGCAAATATATATATTCTTTTCATTAAATATATATATTCATTAAATTTTGAGATATTCTGCTGGAAAAAAAAAATAAATAAATAAAAATTCATAGGTGAGACCCTCAAGTGGGCCCTTAAAATTAATCCAGGGAGGAGGAAAATAAAAAGAAGTAAATTCTGCCAGACAAAATTAAGAATAATAATTCATTTTATTAATAAAGCACTTTACATTTGAGGGCAAATCTCAAAGTGCTAAACAACAAACAATAGCATAAAAACAAGTTAAATGCAAGTTAAAAACGGGTGTTAAACATAAATTTAAAAAAATTATAAAATTCTATCTTATATCTTTTCCTTTTTTATTATGAAATGCTGTAATGTTTCATCTCTTCAGCCCTGGTCTTGTCATATGAGGAGTGTAATTCAATACTCTAAGTTCGTGAATAACCCAAAAGGCAAAATACAACAGAGTCTGCACAGTGGGACATTTCTGCAGTGCAGTGAAAACATGTAGGAGAAGGCAGTTATGGTTGGAGGTGTCTGTCTGATTCCAGTCGTGCATGTAGGGACAGCAGCAGCAAGGCAGCACTGACACAGTCAGAGGCAGAGAAGACGACATGTAGGATGGGAAATTAATCTTACAGAAATTTATATCTTTATAAAGATATTCCAATCCCGTCTGACTTTTGTGTTTATACGATACATTAAAGTTTAATGGAATGAAGCGCCTCTGAATCTGGCTCCATAACATCTTGTTTTCAGTAGTTTCAGTAGTTTTTTCAGTAACTCTAAGGTTTTTTAAGTTTACAGTGAGTGAAATATTTAAAACCACAGCTCCAAGTGGAGATATGTTGATTTGCAAAACTAGCTGATAAAGTTTCTACTTGCACACAGTAACTATGATGGGACACATATTAGCACAAATATATTTCTTAGGGAAAATAACCTACCAGTTTAGATGACATGTAAACTGATCATAAATAGGACTCAGGCCCACCACATCACCACTACGTGATCTGATACGATGTGTCCTCAGCAGGATCTCATCATCTGTCATCATAGACTCAGAGCCACAGTGCTGCTTCATCTCCAGCCAATCAAGCAGATTTACTTGTTTGTGATTTGTTGAGTCTTTTAAACTCGGCTTGAGAGAGAGCCAGCAGACACGTGCTCACATTCCAGACGAGATTCATATTTAATTCAGTGGACTGAGCCGCAAAGTGTCTTCTGTTATTTTTGTCTTATTATGCTTGAGGTACCATCTTTGTAGCTTTAATATTTAGTCATGATGATACTAGTGGATTACCAGGGGATATAAGATACAAGATTCTGGAAAAAGGTCTGAATTGTGAAGTGAGTAAATTGCCTTTACCATCACATATTGGTGGTGATTGATTTGTTTAATGGTATTTACTATTAATAGTCATGTGAAGCTAGATGAGAGTAACTAATCATGTAAAATATACCCTTCAAACACTCATTTGTTTTCTGGGCTTTCTAGTTCATGACCTGACTCTGTCATCTTGGTGCTCTCAGTTCCTGTTAGAAGAGATAATGCTGTTAAAATTAATAGTAGTGATAAATATAGGCGTGTAACCCTGCCACTGTCCTTTCCAAGGTGATTTGGAGAATGCTAATGGACAGGCTACAATTGTTTATCTTCACAACTGATAATTATTTGGGCTTTGCATGGCACAAAGATGTGCAATCCACCATGTCTGTGTGTTTTTAGATGCCTGCAGGGGTTCACTGAATAAGTAAGAAAATGTTTCATTAAATTAAAGTTAGAACCTGAAAATCTTCTCTGAATTCCTGTGCATTGGTTTCAGATCAGATCATGCTGTTAGACTTAGTGAGGCTCATTCTTTAAAGCAACTAAGGTTGTGCTGTAAGGGTATTATCTCCATACTTGTTTAACTTATACACAGATAACTTGTATAACCAGTAAAGTGTTTGTCAAAAGAGTCCAGGTTTTGTAGTTAAACATTGTTGCATGAAGAAGAACAGTGTTGTTAGAGGTGTCTCTACGTGTGTAGTTAGTAATTAGATGTCCTTGTAGTAAGCATTGAAGTGAAACATTTTTGTAATGATCTTACAGATATGATTTGTTGAAAATTATACTCTCAATGTGGTTAGATAATTAACATGCTCTCAACTGATTTCAAGCTGTTTCTCTGTAGATCTAACTGTAGAGACTTACAGTCGCATATAATGACATGTTCATGTCAGGCAGTGATACTGAACCTTATGTATAAATGCATGTACATATTGGATGAGGTAGAGAACAATAGGCTTGATTAATGCAACACAATATACGCTGAGTAAAAAGGCTTCTTTACAAAAGTAAATTGAGTTGGTGCAGAGTAACTAATTTATATTCAGACCTTAAGTGTTAAAACACGAAGCTGCTGCTGAACCAGTTTTCCACAGGGTGTGGGAGAGTAGGTCAACTTTATGTCAAAGCCAGAGTTACAAGGTGCCTGACAGGTGCACACAAAATATACTAACACTGAATACAGAAAAACTTTAGGAAATAGCCCAATGCAAAGAAATAAAACTGGAGGAGGAGGAAGCGCTCAGGTAAACTTCTGGGGTCATGCTGCTCCTCTGAGAGACTGAAAATGAGACCACACTCACCTGAGCCTTGTCAGGAGCCTCCTCTTAATCCTCCATCTACACCGACTTTTAATGAAGCAGCACAGAACAAACACTCTGCCTTTCCTTTTCTCCTTTCTCCTTCCATTCCTCCATCTGTCCATCTTGTTGTTGCTTCTCTTTGATGAGGGCTACTCTCATCTTCCTTTATGTATTCATCAGCTGTTTTAACCTCCCACTCAGCCATAACAGGCTGCCAGCCAGTGTTAAACCTCCTTGTGGGGAAAATCCATTAATTACTGAGGATTTATAGAGTGTGGATTCTGATTTGATGAGTTCCCATCCCATTTTGCTCTGTTAGCACTGACACGCTGACCTGAAGAAGGAAATAGCATTAAAATGTTAATCGTTTGGCTGATACTTTTCTGCAGAGTGGTTGTGAAGTTCTCAGGGTGGATTTTTCAACCCCCAGCTCCTCCTGTCCATGTGCTGATGTGTCCATGAGCAGGAGGTTGTAGGCCTTGTTTGGTCTGACCAGGCGTCTAAAAAACATCTTACATTTTGCATATAAAGAAAAGCAACCAGAGCATTTTACATTTTTTCTTTTAAAATGACAAATCTAGACTAGACAGCATCAAGAGTAATCAAGTGATTAATAAATTATGAAAGTAATCTTTTTTTTTAGTTTGAATAAAATAAACATAAACTTCAATCTCCAACTTTTAAAGGCAACACGAACAAGAAGTCCTGAAAGTTCTCTGAAAAATAGATGAAGACTCTCTGCTGAGGAAGAGTGATAGGATCAGTGTTTTGCCAACAACTCTCTCCAAGGTCAGCAATGAAGTTTTAATTTCAAATACAGTCTAGGCCTTAGTTACAACAAAGCATCTCGTGCATTATTTTTAATGGGAGATTGTAAAAAATCGTGTCTGTATTTTATTTCTTTTTCCACTTCAGTCAAAAGTTTAGTTGGTCATTTATAGAAAGATTTG
The DNA here is from genome assembly GCF_001640805.2 of Lates calcarifer. Taxonomy (NCBI): domain Eukaryota; kingdom Metazoa; phylum Chordata; class Actinopteri; family Centropomidae; genus Lates; species Lates calcarifer. The sequence goes on along the minus strand of NC_066851.1, from coordinate 20,514,240 downwards.
TGACCTGAAGGCTTGTGAAATGAACCAAAACCAACCTTTTTTTCTGAGCAGCTTATTAACACAGGCAGTTAAAATATGAGGCTGCTGGATGTGGCACTCAGCCCTCTCACAGTAATAATAGATGTGGCAGAGGAACAGTTTGTTGACAGTAGTGATGGCAGTGAAGAAGCAGAGTGTTGACACTAAAAACAACTCAGCTGCTGATGTGTGTGCACTTGAGTGACAGAGAGAGGATTTGTGTTTGTGTATCATTTAAATCCCACAACATTCTTCATTTCTGTTTAAATTTTTATCGTTGATTTCTACTTGAGTATCAGCTGTTCATATTACCCTGTGTTTTTCTGGCTGATGTGAGCGTTTAAACACACCATGCTGTGTCCTCTGCAGGTGACTCAGCCCCCACGGACTGAGCAGCAGGGCCAGCTGCTGGGCGGCTTTGACGAGAAGGCCTACCTGGTGGGGAAACAGCTGAAGCCGGGGGACGACCCGTACAGAGAGCACGCCTTCAACCTGCAGGAGAGCGACCGGCTGGGCAGCGAGCGCGCCATCAGAGACACCCGACACTACAGGTGAGTGGAGTTAGAGCCTCAGCCCAGGTGCTGTCTGCCTGCTTTGATCCGCACAAGTAGATCAGGGACTAATCTAAGCTCAGGCTGCACATGGATTTGGAGGTGTGTAGAAAAATCTGTCTCACACTTACAGGTAGTTAGAAGGTCAGATAGGAGGATTTTATTGCAAAGTTCAACCTGACCTGTGCAGCCTAGTTTGTATCCCCTCAGCACAGGGGGTAGAGAAACTGATACAAACTCTTAGTTTGATACCAAGAGCCTTACTTTGAAGAATTATAATCTGTTTCTCAGTTTGTTTTCAAGATGATAAAATGACTTCCTTACCACGCATTAAGAAAAAAAAAATGTTTTTAAGGGATTTGAATAAGGACTTTAAACCCCAGCAACGACTGTGAAATATGAGATGCTCCTGCATGTGACCCGGTGGCTTCGTTATGTTTTTTAGCTTATTCCAACCAATGTTTTTGAGTTGCGTGTTAAATAAAAGTTAAATAACAGAATCATCCTCACGTCTTCTGACCTGTGCTTAAGGCTCCCAGCTACAGGTGGCAGATTAAAGTGGAGGGTCAGAAATCTGTGCAGCTGTTGCCTGGCAACCAGATATTTCCATGTCACTACAGCAACAATGCTGAGACGACTCCAGAGGGCACAGCTGCCCAAAAAAAGAGGAAGGATTGAAACCTGCTCACTCTGTGTTATATTCGTCTCTCTGCAGGTGTGCCTCTCTGAATTACGACACTGACCTTCCCGCCACAAGTATCATCATCACTTTCCACAATGAGGCTCGCTCTACTCTCCTTCGCACCATCAAAAGGTAATGAGGTCGAACTTAAACGGCCTGATGAGACAGGAGCAATGACGCTGATGGATGTTTTTGTTCTCTGATCTCCATCCCTCCTCTTCTCCTTCTTAGTGTCCTGATGCGAAGTCCTCCATCTCTGATTCAAGAGATAATCCTGATAGATGACTTCAGCTCTGACCGTGAGTTTCTGTTTTACTGCTGCTAAAGTTGAGGCGAAGGTGCCACTGAGCACAGTGAGGCTTTATCCTCATTGTTTCTGGGAATTTGAGAGGGAGTTTTAAGAGGGGCTGATTCAGTATTTTTAAAGTGTACCTGTAAGGTGTTGCTCATGAACCCACAGAGAATTATCCACTCTGCAGTTCCTCCCCACCTTACACAGCAGGCTAGTGTGTTTCAGCTCGTTGTCTGGTAGGATTTACAGCTCTGTTTTGGTTCACTCTCACTGCTTTCAACAATGTTGTTTTCAACCACAGCAGGCAGCTGTTTTCAGCTTTAAAAAACCTACTGTACACTACCTGCTCAGGACCAAGTGGCAAAGTTAGCAACTAGCTGGTGAACGTAGTGGAGTTTGTTTCTGTCTACGCAGAGAGGCCAAAAGAACAGTTACAGCAGGTTTAAATGTGACTGTCTTTATGAAAAACAAAGGGATTTAGTATTTCTCCAGCAGAATTATATGACTGGCCGGGGCACTGCTGCTCTCTTGCTCCCTGGTTCCCTGTCATTTCTCCATCATTGCATGAAATGCCCTAAAGAATCATTTATGAAAATGATTCATATTACTGGCAGTGTGGAGGCTTGAAACAGCACGATCATGTAGACAGGCAATTTTACAGACAATATGATGAAACTGGTAAATGAAGAAATGTGAAACTTCTACAGACACTTGGTGGCTCATTAAGGAGGGGTGGGGCTGCACTGAAGGAATTTGGGCTCATAACCTGTATGTCTAAAACCCTGGCTTTAAAACACCAGGTGTTTTGCTGTCTTCACACTGCCATCTGCTATGAAAATGTGTGATGCAAATGTGAAGGGGAGAAGAGGAGAAGACCTAATAATAGGAGAGTGTAGGGGGAGGATAATATCAAGAGACAGGAGTGGCTAATATCACAGACAATCAGAAACTGAATCAGAGGTGAGAGCGTCCTGAGGATCTGCTCACTTTTTATGTAACTGGTCTGTGATGCTGCTGATGGGTGAAAACAACACGGCAACAGAGAGGAGCTGGAGCTGTTACCACCGCGAGAAACTGATTATTTTTTATGTAAAAGCAAATTAGTCGTCTAATTGACCTTGACATTAAGAAAATGGAGGAGTTGAATCAGTTTAATAGCGCCATAAAGAGCGGGTTATGTTTTATGTAACCGACCAGGACTGTGGAATTACAGGATAACCACATTTGAGCAATTATTCCCCTTTGTCAGCAATAGGCAGAAGAATTACATGAGCTCACGCTTCTCACTGTCCACAGCGCTTTCTGTAATTACCACCACATGCATCTTCTGTCTGTGGGAATAACACAGCGACCTACATTCACTGTGTACTCAGGCACTGACACACACACACGCCCACATGCACACGCACACACACATACATGCAGACACACTCAGAGGTGTCAGAGCTGGCCAGACATCTAAACAGTAGTGTCTCAGCGGCAGCAGCAGCGGGAGCTCTATTAGCTCACTAATGCCTCGTTTATTCTCCCTCTGCTGCTGCCAGTCTACCTGCACCCACGATGAGCTGGCAGCACCGACAGGGCTTGAATTTTTCCACCTCTGCTGTAGTGTCCTTGAGCAAAACTTTTAATGTTTGGATCTCAGGTCTCCGTATTAATTATCATGTGAAGCTGTTTCAAACACACTTAGGTTCCAGCCTGTGGCCTTTAGGTTTGACTCAGTCTGAGTGTGAACCAGTAAGCCTCAGATTAACCAGCTATTCTTTTCCTTCCAACTCTTCTCTGTTGTCTCCCTCTGATGCCAGTTTCTAATGCTGTGATTTATTTAAGTCTCAGTAATCTCTGCTAGTAAAAACAAAGTAAAACTGTTTTTTAAGTTGTGGTTTAAAGGCAGGGTGTAGAGCATTTCCTCTAAAATCCAAATCACTACATGATGTTAAATGAACATGGATTCTTTCTTGGAGCTTGCAAACACAGTTTCATCCAAATTACATAAGCACATTGCAAAATACAATTTCTGGTGGTGGTGATTTTAAGGTCACATGACTAATTGATATAAAGAAACTGTAAACAGCCTCAAATACCATCATAGTCAAGGCAAAATTGACAAAATCGACAGTGAAGCATGATATGTTGGAGGACATTTTTATGTTTAAATGAACATGGATACCCACACTGCCAACAGTAAAGAAAGATTACATTTACTCTGGTGTGTTTTCAAGTCTTTTAGCCTCCTAACGCAGTACTGTCAGAGCAAACAGCGTTTTCCACTTTCAACTGCGATCTTTCAGCTTTTCACAGCAATATAATAACAATAATAATCTTTATTTAATCTTTATTTAATTTAATCCTTCTGTTGAAAAACCTGAAGATCAGTTCACCTAAACACACTCACACACACAAAATAAATAAACCAGTTTGGTTTAATTTCTTCTACTGTGGCTGTTCACAAGTCCAAGACAGCTGTATTAACATAATAGCATTTGCACGTCTGTCTCTCACATTTTTTCCTCCACATTAATACAGTATATTTTGTAATATATTTGCTCTTTGTTTTCATTATTTATAGTGTCCATATTTTCAGTATATTCATATAGAATCAGGCAGAGTGGATTTGTCAGCTTTGTTTTTATTTTATTTTATAGTTTTCACGTAAGTATCAACAACAATAAAACACCCAGCAACACAGAGATTTCATGATTTTTTTCTAACATGTAGCTGCCGTGCTTAAAGTGCAGGTGGAGTTCAGACAGGGAGTGAGAGTGTGATCTGATTGGTTGGTAGATGTGACCTGGCAGGCAGACAGCTAGAGGAGGTGGTGGGGGATGTTGGTCAGCAACAGGAGGAGGGATCGTCCTGTCCGAGTGTAATCCTGTTAAGGCTTGCCTTAATCGTAAGGACACTGTCCTCAATCAAGGGCAGTGATCTTTACTACGAGTCCAGACAACAGCATGTGACTCCAATACTGTTGGGATAAGAATACACTGCAGTAAATACAGTGTACTAATGTTAACAGTGCACTATTGTGGCAGAAAGGGTAAAAGAAATTGAAGGAATTAACTTTGTTGTTCTAATTGGAAATCTTACGAGTTGTATCCTGAATGGAACTCCAGCTTTAGATCACCACCACTAATTTTAAATTAGACAAATTCATACATAGAATTCAATTACATGTTTCCATGCAATTACATGCATGGAAGCACTCACATAAGCATATGCACATACACACACACATGCACAGATGGACACACACAATCTGGCTAGAAGTATACAACATCTGCTCAGTGAGTGTGATCTATGACTTTCTGCTCTTCTTCCCTGAGTGGATAAAGCCTCCCTCCACTCCACTCCACTGAACACACACACACACAAACATCCCAGCTGTCTCCTCTGTAGCGCACTCATACTCTCACATATTTGACAGCTTAAATGCAAACAAACAGGTTTGTACACACAACTAATTTAATCAAACAGGATTACAAGTTGTCATGCTTGTTTCTGTCAGCATACTCTATCGCTGCTGGGGAGAGGGTCTGCTTGATCTACCCACAATCCCTTAGCAAGATCACACTCACTCTCTGCTGCTAATGCTAATCCTCTCAGGGGTGGGTGGGTGTGTGTGTACCTGTGTTTGCATGCTGTTTGCATCAACAAAAAGTCTGCGCCAGATATTGCTCATGTAGAGAAAGGGAGTGGATGATGGGAATGGGCTGCTCGCTGGACTTGTTTATGGAAAAAGGATTTTGAATTTAATTATCCTGTGAAATGAAGCTCTTTTGTTTGAGCACTCAGTCTCTCTGAACTGTGCACTTTTTGTGTTTACATGTTTCTTGATTATTTGCATGACAGTGATGGAGCACTGATGGGTGTTGTCTCTGAATGTGATGTGTTTAGGTCATATTGTTCTGTGGTGTGAGTGGCCTTGTGTTTATGTGTGTTTAAAGTGCTCTGAATCCATTTAAGTGTGGGATTGTGGTGTGTTTGTGGGTTTGTGTGAGTGACAGAGTGTGAGACAAGGCGATGAGGAGAGATGTTTTTCTCAGTGTGTGTTCTGATTCCACCATAACATCCCATCTCCTCTGCTCTCCTCCTCCAGCTGAGGACTGCCAGCTGCTCTCTCAGATCCCCAAAGTGCGCTGCCTGAGGAACGGCAGGAGAGAGGGTGAGTGGAGGGACGGGGGAGACAGGGGGAAGACGGGGAGGAGACAAATTGGTTTAATAGAAAAGAGACCGTACACATGTGTGTTTTTTAAGCAATCCAACATGAAGGCATTGTGTCACATGGTACATGTACACACAAATCGGCTTGGTGCTCAGGGCTGCAGCTGACTAATTATTCATTTATTTAAATCAATCAGTGGTTTGTTTAGTCACTTCTCTCCTGCTAAGTGACTGTAAATTGATTTTCAAATTAGTTATTTAATTAATTTTCTGTCTTGTCAAGTAATTAACTAATCATCTGAGTACTAATAGTGACAAAAACATAACTTAATTAGACTGTATAGCCTCAATCAAAACAAAATAATCAATTAACATACACACAAGAAATGAAATAGATGCTTTGGTGCATCCATTCTGCATCTGTATCTCAACACACACATACAGTATATACATGTGCCTATGGTTCATTTTACTTTCATTTGGATTTATCACCTACTGTGAGCAGGTGTGCACACCTGACATTGGAAATGTATTTGGAGAAACAAGGCAACTCTACAAAGTCTGTTCCAGTTCTTTCCATTGCAGAATCCTTATTAAAAACACAAACTACAGGACTGTAGAAGAACATGCCAGCATTGTTTGAGTCATCACCCACAGGTTTCTGAATTGACTTAATTTAATCCCCAAATTAGATTAAATCTGAACTAGCAAAACAAGAAAGTTCAGCCAAACTAAAGGCCAAAAGCGCCAGTGTTCCTGATTTGTTTGGATGCCTAATGATAAGCTCTCTTACTCAGGTTGCTGCTTGTGTTCCTGCTCTCACTGCAGAGACTAAGGACTTTGTTTAGGCTTATGAACCACATGCTGACAAAACATGAGCATGTTGGATTAAGGCCAGCAGAACCCAACTGGCAGCCAAGTTACATGAGCCAGGAGCGAGCTCAAGTTTGCCTTTAAAATCGATGTGTTCAGTGTAAAAGCCATGTCATGGAGTGAACAGTCTGATTTAATATAAATCTTTTTCTCAGCTAGGGTAAACCAAAAATGCAACACAAAATGCAGCTCAAGCAGAAGAGAACAGTCCCTGTCCCTGTGATTATTAGAACTGATTTCAAGATTGTGTTCCTACTTTACACAGCTCCTAATGGCCTCACACCTTCAGGCATCATTGACTTTCTCTCCTTTAATGCGTCAAACTGCTGCCTGAGGTCATCAAGCACTGGAGCATTAAGTGTACCCACAGTTGCAACAAACAAGCAGGAGGAGACAGGCTTTTGTTGTTACAGATGAGAGACCATAGATGGGTGGGATAGCCATATATCTGACATGTACTGTAACACACTGAAAATGAATTTTAGAGACAGTTAAACACTACTAAAATCTTTCCTTAACCTGAACCAAGTGCTGTTGATGCCCTAAGCATAACCATAGAAAGTTTAATAATGCTGTAGTCACTATAAGTTGATACTGTTCTGCAAGATCAGATAAACACATATAAACACATTCTCTAGAAGACAGGGGCTGTATCAGATGTATGGTGCTTTACAAATACAGTTGTTATTTCTGCACATAAAGTGAAATCACTTTTCATTTTTTTCTGCAAGGGCATACCTGTGGCACCTGAACTTTGGGACATTTAGACTGATGCACAGGTGTCACTCAGGTGACACTGACACTGGACTGAAAATGAAAGATCAAAGTGTCTGATTCAGGCTCATATCCCAGTTAAACAAAGGTTAAAAAAGTCAGTTTGACACAGTGATATCGGACGATTTTTAAAGTAGGTTAGAGTGCACTGTTGTGTGCTGCTGCTGTTAATTTGTATGAATCAAATACTGCTTTTGTTCCCAAATGCTGTGAACAACATTGAGCCAAGTATCTTCATACAAGTTTCAGTTAAACCTGTTTTTCTCTGTGAAATGGTTCAGTGTATTTGTCTTCTTATAAAGTGCATGTCTGAGGAATGTGTTTCAAAAAGATGTAGATAATAACCCCTCCTTCTCTATGACTCTATTTCTATATAACAGGTATAATCATGTTAGACTTCAGGGCTACTTTTTCTAAAAAAGCACAATTAGCTTTTCAAACAGTTTCACAAGTTTGTGTTATTTTAATGATCTTTGCCTTTGGAACAAAACTCCGCAGATGATGAGATGCATCAGTTAAATGAACTGTAGCTGCTGCATAGAACAAAAATTAAGTAAAAATATAATTAACCTCCTCCACGGATCCCTGTGGAAAATGCAAATTACTGTGACTGTAGACGTACTTTTGACGAAGAAAGACACCTTTGCTTCCATCACTCCCCTGTGTGTCTCCTTTAAAATAGATTCTACCCCTGGCTCCAAATTAACACTTTTTTTTCTTTTTTCAGCAAGCAATTGAAAGCGGTTGCCAGGGCAAATAGCGAGACACATTCTGGTATCTACTTTAGACTAATCCAATTAACTGGTTTCATTTCTAAAGGCTGTTTGTTCTGTAGAAGCTTTGCCAGCTAAAGTCAAATGGAAATACCCCAGAAACACAAATGATTTCCTCTCAACCAATAAATAACTTTAATGAGAGAGGTCCTTAAATTGTTCAGTACTTTGATGTTGTTATGTAATTTACTTTGTAGTGTAAAACATGTGGCCTATGATGACCTTTTGAATGCAGTTTAAATAGAGTCTCCAGCTTTTTAAAAACATCATTTGTAAACATGATGTCAGGCTCTCAGAATCAAATATCAGCAGCTTCTCTCTGCTTTGCAGTGATGCTCAGTGAGAGGGTGAGAAATCAATGGTAGAGGAGGCAGAGAGGCCAACTTTGGCCTCACCACATTAGAATGCAGCGCATCCATCTGGAAAAAACAACCCTTTTACAATCATTCCCTCCACCTATACGTGAAATCTATACCTGAAGCAGCAAGTTCATACCTGCTCATCTGCAGTTAATGAAAGTTGTTGTTGGGAAAATAGACTAAGAAACAAAAAAAATGAAACAAAGAACAACAATAACCTTAGTAGCAGACAAGGCAAAGCATAGAAATTGAGCACAGTTAATCATAAAAAGTGTTTTTAGTCATTTAGTGTTGCAAAGGTTAGTTGTTTTTTTTTAAGGTCAAATGTTGAGGCAGCAGAGGTTGAAATATATAAATATGAAAGATTTACTCTACCGTTTTTACACATCAAAGTGTGTTTACAGATCCCACAGTACCACTGCATACATGAAAAAGTTTCACAAAGTCTTCTGTGGCTCCAGGGGGAGTTGCAAAATCTAATGAACCAGCTAGAACTGACAGTTTGTTTGAGCTAAGAAGAATAAAAAATGCTTGCTCTTTTCATAAAAATTGTCCATCATAAGTCCCACAATTTTATATGAGTGCAATGCCAAATAAGTACTGTTTGTACCTTTCAAACTCTTGTTGTAATGAAGGCCTTCTGTCAAAGATTTGTAGTCTCCATGTCACCTCAAGCAATTTCAGTTGTGCAATAAGTTTATTATAGATCACCTTTCAAGAGCAAAATGTGTTCACAGTAAGAAAAATAAGGCAAAGGACATAAAGTACAGACTTAAGAAGAGTGAAGACCGCTTAAATAGAGACAAGAAAATTACACAGAGGAAAGTCTATACACTAACAATGTAAGGTGAGGCACAGTCTCCTTTAGTTTGAAGCTTGGAGTGAGGAGCAATCAACAAAACCTGATCAGAAAACCTGCTGCAGTAGCTCTGTAATGTGAGCAGAGCGCTGTAGGAATCTTGAGTTGAATTCTGAATTGAACAGAGAGCAGGTATAAAGAAAACATTTGGGAGACTTTGGAGGACAAAAGCTTAGCAGCAGCACTTTGAGCCACAGAAGACATTATACAGCTGTTCACAGGCTGAGGAGTAGTCATTGTGACAAGTAAATTGACTGTGGCATGTTCACTCAGTAGAGTGCATCTTTAATAATGACTCAAAATAAGCTTCAATTTCATGGCAGCATCTCTACCCTGTGCTTCCTCCAGGTCTGATTCGATCACGTGTGCGAGGAGCCAACACAGCGTCGGCCTCCATCTTGACCTTCTTGGACAGCCACTGCGAGGTCAACACTGACTGGCTGCAGCCCATGATCCAACGAGTCAAGGAGGTACAGACCCGCAGACTCACAGTCTGCCCTCATTCACACTCTCCAATCAGACACTTAATACATGCAGCTCACACATGCACACACACATATTTTGGAGGTGGAACAATTGCTTTTTTTTTTGCCCCTGTGATGTAACGCTTCAGGGGATTTTGCTCCTTTTCAGGGTAGATTTTATTGGCTGTGATGTAATACGTTGGCACTGCATAGTGTTAAATAAACACTCAATTTGTTCAGCTAAGATTTAAGTCATTGTAGACCAGATGTCACACAGACCATGGTGCCATTTTCCCAACCAATGTCTTTTCCACTTGATTGTGGGGTGTTTTACCAGATTAGTTGGTCTGTTTTGTGTTGCACCAGTGGTTTGTGTTGTGCATAGTGACAGCATTATCTCTGGCCTGAGGCTGCACGCTGGGTTCCTCTCTGATTTTTAATGCAGTGGGAAGATTCTCCCCATTCACCACATCTTACAAATTAAATTATGTAGCCCACCAGGGACACAACTGTCAAATTCAAATCAAAAAATGTGAACAGGATGAAATGCAGAACGAGCCACTCTTTATTTTTTGCTCTGTCATTTTTAATTTCACCGGTATTTTTATATGAACCTTCAAGGACATGTTGGCTCTTTCTGTTTCCCTCCTAGTCTGCTTTTCTGTATCAGTTTCACAAAGTTATACAAGTGAAGCGCACACAGAATTTAAATACATACATGCAGAGGCACACGAGTGTCTGCAGAGCTGAGTGTGTGCACTTACTGAGACGTGAGTGTCTGGGGTCGTGATAAAGAGAGATGACGCTGTGGAAAGCGTCCTTAATCACTCACTAATGAGCGATAGGCCGTTGTTGGCTGTGGTATAAGTAGCCTGCGACTGGGCTCTAAACACCACAGCTGCTTCCCCAAATCTGCTGCCGTCCGCCATCACAGGCAAACATTCCCTCTGACTGTGCAGTGGGAACAGTTACATTTCATATTTCTCTCAGTAATCACTTCTCCTCTCATGTGAGCTCCCACTTAAGTCTGACACTCAGACTGAGCTGTTTCCAGCGCACCTCATTTCTCCGTCCACTCCCTTTTTCCCTGTGGTTTTAAGGAGGCGCTGCGTCTGTCTTTACTGCCTCCATTCACTGTATTATTTATTTATAAAACTTGATTAAAAAAACAACTTTATTCACTAGGATAGAGCTCTCTTATCGGCTCTCCTCTCTCTGCTGCCTTTAAGTAGCTCCAAATGCTTCCTCAGTCCTGTCAATACACAGAAAATATTAGACACTTTTTGGGTAACTTTCTTGCTGAGTGTTAGGTGAGAAGATTGATACCATGTATGTTTGGTAAATGTGAAGCTGAAGCTCCTTATCTTAGCATACTGGAGAGAAAACAGATTGCCTGGCTCTGTCTTTAAGTAAATTTAGCCTACTAGCACCTTTACAGCTCAATAACTAACACATTATTTATCTTGTTTCATTCAAACAAAACCTTAAGAGCAAAAAAAGACAATTTGCACAGGTTAATGTGTTGGACTGTTCTTGCCAAAAAAATTTAACACCTCAGTTTGTGTTCAGATGGAAAAAAGGATAATTAGTGTGATTTAGAGGTGCTGGATTGTTTTTCTTCTGATACCGTGGTTTCCCCCTTTTTCCAGCCTTCATGTTAAGCAAAGTTAAAGCATAGGATAACTCAGGTATGTGTGGCACTTTTACTTATATAAAGGTTCTGAATATTTCTTCCAACACTGAAATTCATAGAATAACATAAACAAACTAACTGATTGAGACAGCAGTATTCCAGCAGCTCCTGTGTTCTGTGAAGTAAAATGATTGTTTTTGTCAGTGGAGTTTGGTAGTGATATATAGTGATGTTTCTAACTGAACAAAAAGGATCTTTCTCTTTAATAAATAGGTCTATCTCTGTAGGAATCCCATCCATAAAGTTGTCAGACACTTATAATAACAGTCTGAGTTTGTCAGTGGCAAAAACAAGTGCTTTATTGGACATACTTTGACACAGACAAATGTGCAGTTAGATTACACTGCAGCAGCTGTTCACAGTGTCCAGGTCCTCTGTTCTTGCTCAATGCAGCACAGATGCCAAAGATTTTTGTCCCTATCCATCATTTACAGAAACGTGATAAAATAAGGACCAGGTTAAAAAATATCTGAGTTATCCCTCAACTGTCATATGACTATAGCTTCATGTTAAATGTACAGACAGGAGAGCGGTATCAATCGATCTCGGCAAGAAAACAACTCAAAATGTTGAACTATTCCTTTAAATGAAGAAGCATTATAAAAAGTGAGCAGTTACTGAAGGACACGAGTCTGCAGTTTGTTCTGAAAGTACACCAGACAATAACCTCAACTCATTCAAAAACTCTGCATGCAACGAAACTCATATTCAAACCACAAAACCTCTCAATGTTTTATTCAGAGGACTCTACACATTGCGAGTGTATGCACATTGTGTTTCCGTAAACTCATCCTTGGCTCTGGGCAGCTCTGAATCATCCGGCTTGCATTACAGTCCTTTAGTCTGGCATTCATGAGAGCGCAGCCTAATTCTCCTGCTCCTCGGTCCGGCTGCACCTGGCCCTGGATTCATTAATCTTCCTGAGACCACAGTCCTGTTTTCATAAAGGAGAGTATGAATACTGATAAGGGGTCAGTGTCCAGTCCTTTAATGCAAAGTAATAACGCTTTTCATTTGTTAGCTCAGAACAGCAACTAAAAAAGCTTTAATTAAATTAGTAATTAAGTACTAATAATGAGCTCTCCCCCCAGAAATGTTGGGGGATTAGAATTGGAGTTTTGTGAAAGGTATAGCCTTTCATATGCACTCTCTGCAGCGCGGTCATTTTCTGATTAGGTTTAGGTGATATGTAATACCTCATGGGCGACTTTCTTTAAGTGCATTACCTTCTGTAGACCATGGAGAATAACTGTAATCGTCTGAAGGTAATTTTCTACAGCAGTTACACACTTACGAAGTACAGAAGCTAATAAAATATCATCAGTGGTTGTATAATGCTCCTCTCTTTGCTTTATCTTGTTGTCTTCACTGACCACAGCAGCAGTGAGCCCTGACCTTTTGGGCTCGTGACTCCTTAAGCTAGTTGCCAGTTATCACCAGATCAACCTAATTTACAAGAACAAAAAGCAAAGATTATAGGAAAGTCTGAAAAAAGTGTAGCAGCAATATTTTTTCTTCTTTCTTATCCTGTTAATCATCCTGTAACCCTTTGACCAACCCCAGGGTGGGAGTCATTTGCCAACAGACCAGAGACAATTAGTGTTTCACTTAAGAACATTTCTCAGATGCACAACTCTGCCTCTGTTTTGTTGGCTTTAGGCATTAGCACGAGATCTAATGAAAAAAAGCAAAAGAAGAGGAATTACATATCACTGCAGGCTAGAATTTTTCATGTTAGCTGGTTATTTTAACTAAAGCCGGACAGATCTGTGGCCAGGGGTGGAGGAAATACTCAGATCACTAACCTAAGTTAAAGCAGCAGTACAACAATATAAAAAATACTCTGTTCTAAGTACAAGTTACTGTAAAAGTTGCATTGAAAAGGTACAATAGTGGGCCACTATCATTAAACTGTAGTGAAAGCATCATAATTAAAAGCCTCTGTTATTTTATTAGATGATTATTACTGATGCAATAAAGTATAATTTTATCTAAAGCAAAACATCATATTTATAAGATCTTCTTACATTATGTAAATACAGTAAAATCCTAATTCATTTACATTATTATTATAATCTACAAAAATGCCTCTGCCATCTGTACCACAAACTATCTCCACATAGTGAGTGCATAACACACATTTACAGCAAAGAACATGATTCAGGACAGAGAAACAGAAGTCTGCCTCTTGACCTTTAGCCCCAGCTGGACAGTGTGTCCTCTGTTGGTCTCTTACTCAGATATTGATGCGACATTACTTGGTGATGAAATCTCCACATGTCAAAGCACAAGCTAAAGATAGATAAAGCTTTCATTCTGTCAACAGTTAATTGTTCATTTTTGTTCCCTTTCCCACGTTTCATGTAAATTAGTGTTCTTTTCCAGAGCCACATTTTGTAATTGCAGTAGAAAAATAAGCTTAAATTCCGTTATTAGTGACATTTAAAGCAGCCAGATGTAAGAGAAGAAATCACAGCACTCTGACACTGTAATACATGCAGACACAGGAAGAGAGAATGAAAAAGGGAAAGAAGGAAAGAGGGAAGCCATATTTAGAGATCATCAGTGACATCCATTTTGGAAGTGCTGCCACTTCACGCATTACCAAATCACAGAGGCTCATTAAAAGCCCAATAAATGTCTATTGCTTAAAGCTGTTGAGAGCATCACTTTCCAAATTGCTCTCTGGCATTTCACACTCGCTCTTCCCCCACACTTTTTGGTACAATGAGTTCAGGACAAAGTTCAGCTCAGATTCTGAGCAAAGAGAGGGACTGCACTAATTGGAAACAGTCATTTCGAGTGTCCTGATGCTAAGCTGTTCGATTATACACACACACACACAACAGATGCCTCATGGGCAAACAGCAGTGTTGGCACAGACACACATGCACAGACAGATGCAGGCAACACTCGCACTGTCTCCTCTGCTGTGTTTACTTTTGGGTTTGTGTTCCTTCTGCAGCAGGATGTAGTTCAACGGTTCAGAGTTCATTTCTCATGAATTTATGTCCACTATGAACTCTGGGAAGAATGAGGATATGCCTTTATGTTCTGCACCAATGATTGGTACATTTATTTTTTTCTTGCTTTTTACTCTTCTGATTTTTATTCTAATTCTTGCTCAGGTTAACACAAAAACACTGCAAGGGAGTTGGGTTGTTACCAGTGATCATCTCTGCTTATCAAAACCATAAGATCCAAACAGGCAGTTAATCATCAGACCTGTCTTTAGTCACATATTCCACTGGGAGATGAATTCATCGCCCCCACAGAGTGGTGGTGCAATATTTAATATTCATCAATATACACTGATGTATTCTCTTGACACACACAAAGACAGCTGAATTAATTTTCTGAACATCTATGTTCTGAGAAGGATTCTGATCAAAACATTGTATGTTAAAATGTTTCGCTTGTCATACTTTCTATCTTTTAATTAGTTAGAGTCAATTTTATGCATAAGCAAGCTGAGTTAAAGTTAGTCAGTGAAAAACATAATTATGATATAAAATATAAATCATCAAAAAAAAGCATTGCAAAATAATGACTATATTTATATTTTGACAGTTTGACAGATTTCATTTTTATATTAAATAACTGTGATCAGCTTTAACTGCATTTGTGATTTTGCTGCATGTCCTGTATTTTATTATGTTAAAATCTAATGTGTTATACAAAAGGTGAGGAATAATCAGTCTGTTCAATGCAATGCAATTTCATTATGATAGACAAGATTTTCTGGAGAAGAAATGAGAGTTCAGTATGTGATATTACACATTTTGTTAGTTACCAGTTAACAGTTGTTCAGACTGTTTGCTTGTTAATTCATCTGTTATTTAAAGGAGCTATAAATGTACATCCTAATTATCCAGAAACAAAAATCTGTTCAACCAGACACACTGAGTTTCTGGTCTACTAATACTAAAAATATGATTTCCATCTCTGTAGATCGGTTAAAACACAGCATATAAATACTTTTATGAGTTTAAATATAAAAGGTTTAATCATGTCAAATAAGTGTTTTAACACATTATGTTTTATTAATAATGTGTCCTTCTCCTCCCATGCAGGATCATACACGAGTGGTCAGCCCCATCATTGACGTCATCAGCCTGGATAACTTTGCCTACTTGGCTGCTTCTGCTGACTTGAGAGGAGGTCAGGACACAAAGCACAAATCATGTACAGTACCAGCTGATAACACACAGCTGCAGTCAGGGAAAACCCCTGTTTCACAAGCCCTTGTTATATGACATCATGATCCTCGCCAGATCAACTCAAAACTCAGGGTAGAAATTCAGAAATGGATTTACAGTTAGTTACTCTGGATATAAAATGTGTAAAGACAGAAAGTTTTCATTCGACAGCAGTGAATTATAAACAGGATTTTGTGCAAGGGCTTGTTGCAATGATTGGAATGAACACTGGGTGGGTGAAATCAGTCTTCTTGGCTGCTTTAGGACTGATGTCTAGACGAAGCAGTTGTAAATTTAACTGCCAGATTTGACTTTTTGTCTCACTTGTGCTGTATTTTTTGTCAGGATTTGACTGGAGTCTCCATTTCAAATGGGAACAGATTCCCATCGAGCAGAAAATGGCGAGAAGCGACCCCACACAGTCAATCAGGTGTGTCCACAATGCTCATCATCACTCCTCCTCATCTTCTTTTATGGTGTAGTGATCCATACTGCCACAGTATTATTGACTACTGAACTTAAAAATTCATCTTGAACATATATTATGTATATGTCTGAAATATTATGGATATACATTCATTTACTGAATAAACATGCTGTTGTGACACATTTTAAAATACAAAAATGATTTTCTTCTTCCCAGAGATTCTTCACCTTAGACTGAAGTTGGAGATTTCTTCTTGTTTAACAATTTAAAACACTTTCTGTCTTTCTGTTTCTGTCATGTGGGAACATTTGTGATATCGCTTGTTTATGGATTAAATTGCTTGGCCTGTGTTATTCTAACCCCCTGGACTTTAAGCTTGTTGTCCACTGTTTGCTTTTTCTTTGCTAAACTACTAAATAGCAGAGTGGTAATGTGATTAAACACAAATTAGTTTAGGAACATGAAACATGTTAGCATAAAACTAAAATAAAAAGTTCATAAAATTGGATTTAGACACTAGGACCCTCTGCAAAACCTAGTAAAGCAAGACCCAGATTTAGAAACTTATTTTATTAACTGATATTTTGCAAACTTAGATTGAAGTATGGCAGGCCATCTGCAGCGTTAGAAAGACTGCATGTCTTCAGGCTTGTAAAAACTCTCCAAAGAGAGAGAGAGAGAATGTAAATTACTCCTTCCCTCCCGTGTCCACAGGACTCCCGTCATCGCTGGTGGGATCTTTGTCATGGACAAGAGCTGGTTCAACCACCTGGGCCAGTACGACACCCACATGGACATCTGGGGAGGGGAGAACTTTGGTGAGCTTGCTGATGATTTTGAACTTTTACTTGAATTTGAATAATGGCTTTTTATTAATCATCCTCCACATATATCCCACTCAGAATGTCTTTAAATAAGTCCACAAAACCAGGCTTCACTGCCCTCTGGCAAAGTTCAGACACAGACTGTAAAACTGTCAATGTTCCTGACTTTATTGTGTCTAATAAAGATAAATGCTCCTTCAAATGATCCAATAAGTAGGGTTTCATTTCATAATTTATGCTTTCTACATTAAATTTTAATATGTGAACTTCCCTAAAGGTGACTAGAGCAGGGGCAATAGAAGAAAAGGAGATTACACATTTATTTAACGAAATAAAAAGAATACTGAATTGGAATATTGAACCAAAGTCCTGTACGTTGTCTCTAAATTTAAACCTGCCACAAATCACTTGTTTTAAAAGGAAAATTGATGAGGGACAATGGATTTGACTTGGGTTCACCCCATTAGTGTGCGTAATGAGAAGAATAATGATTTTCCCATTCAGTGTACATCGTATTCAGGTCTTGTTTGGGAACAGAAAACAAAAAGTATGCTTATTTATCACACTGTTTATTTGGAAAACACATAACTGTTTCCAATGACTAGAGAGTCTTGAGGTTAAATACATAAATAATAATGAAATGTTCAAATTTAAGCAACAAAACAGGAAATTTTAGTTCCTGAATGTGGTCTGCCTGGCTCTGGATGACTGCAGATGCTTTTGGATGCTGCAGAGGTCCAGCACCCTGTGCTCCAAAAATGCCAAATGTGTCCTTTGAATTTGCAAGGCAGCAGAGCGTTAACTTATCTGTGACAACAGCTCTCATGCACTCAGATTATAGCCATCTGCTGCATGGAAAATGTAGCAGGTGAACACGGCCAGGCTGATTCTGGGATGCTGCCAATTAAACAGTGTAATTTAGGGATAGACAGACAGACACCACCTCAGATAACTACACTCCTGCATTCCTGGCCTCATCCTCTACCTCTGTCCTCCTGCAGAACTTTCTTTCCGGGTGTGGATGTGCGGAGGAAGTCTGGAGATTCTCCCCTGCAGCCGCGTGGGTCACGTGTTCAGGAAACGACACCCGTACGACTTCCCAGAAGGCAACGCTCTCACCTACATTAAGTGAGTGGGTCGATCTGTACTGTGTTATTACACCACATCACAATCACCAACTGCAAAGAAGGTTAATCTTTGAGCCAGCCTTAAAATCTTACAGCTCAGTGTGAAGTTAAGTGCGTCATCAGGCAAATGTCACACTTTGTGCATGTTTTTACCCAAGTGGTGGCGAGAGATTAGTAAGTAAGCAACCACATTTTGAAAAGTCACTACCTGGACCTCATGTGACAAAAACAGTAAATGACTCAAACCTAAAATTCCTCTTCCTAACATCCAGAAGGTTTGAGGATGTTGACAAAGATCGAACTTTCTCTGGATGAACTAGAGCAGCAGTGTAACAAGCCCCTGGCAGCAGACCAGTAGTCGAGCCATGAATCATTTCTATGAAATTATATGAATCATCAACAAAAGCTTAACAATAATAAAATAACTTGGCTGGACGTTACAGCTTATTTTGCTGTATTGTCTTTGAACTCAGTGCAGTTTGTACTGCATCTTTCCCTCACCTCTCCCTCTCATCTCAACAACAATATAGTGATTGTTAAGTACTTATTAGCTTGCATCAGTATATAAATCCTGTGTAAGGTACCTACCTGCAGAGATCCAAACTATTTCATCTTCCCATTTGTCTTCACTTGCAAATATACCTAGGATTTAAGGATGATGAAGTTCCTGATGGAGATGGGTTTTTTCAGGCTGTCTGGAGGCTCCAGTGTGTGACACTGTCATTAGAGTTGGCTGCAGGAATGCCAGCAGCACTGTCATTACTGTGTCTGAGCAGGTGTTGTGTCTCTGTCCCCCACAGGAACACCCGGCGGGCGGCTGAGGTGTGGATGGACGAATATAAACAGTACTACTACTCTGCGAGGCCGTCAGCCCAGGGCAAGGCCTTTGGGAGGTTTGTCTGTTATACTGTCATCCTCTTCTCTCTCAATGTATCATGCAGACAGCAGCTCACATGCAGGTTTCCTCATGTCGCATACAGGTTACAGATTTTGTCTCTGACACCATATTTTGCACACATCCTGTATTGTTTCAGTCAGGCCAGTCCATGTAGTAGATGTGATGATAGAGCTAGAGAGCAAGATTTCTTCATTTCACCATTTTACTGCTCTTGTTCTTATGTGCACTATTTTTAGGGACATTTGTATGCATGGAGCAACACATTTGCATAAAGCCAGTGCTGTGGTTGTGGATTACAACAAAAAGCCCTGATTAGCAGAATTGAGTTATTGCTGATCTAACACTGTTAATAAAATCCCCATTAGCTAAGTTTGTAGCTGAGTTTTCTTCATCGAGCTGCTGATCGTGTTCCTGTGAGCTACACAGAGCTCATGTCTAGTTTTCTGTTCGGAGTTGGATCCAAGTTATAAATGTCTTCCTCTCTCCCTCCTATTTTTGTCCCTTTCCTCATCTTTGTCTTTTCTTTATCTTTTATTCATGTAGCATTGCAGACCGTTTGACACTGCGGCGGAAGTTGAACTGCAAACCTTTCCGCTGGTACATGGAGAACGTCTATCCTGAGCTGAGGTAAACTAAGCAGCAGTCACTGTTGTTCATGTCGACTCATGTTAATGACATTTAAAGATTCCCTCAAGACATTTTTTAGAATTTAGAAAAATAATCTGCTGAATATCTGAATAATAATGAATAATAATTTCTGTCTGATGTGAATTTTTCAGAAAAGAAGTTAACTTACTGTCTTACAAAGTATTAAAATTACATATAGTTCTTCTCCATAATCTATTTAAAAGTTTAAAACTTTGACTGTTTGACACAAAATGTCTCTTTCTTTACTGAAAAGAAAAAGCAATGAAGACTTCACATTTTCACATCACACTTTCCTAAAAACTAGTTGTGATTCCACAAAATCATGTTTGTACATCCAGGTGTTAAATTCAGATTTATGATGATTGTGTCAGACTCTGCACAGTAAAGGTCAAACATCCAGCAGAAAGAATAATAAGCAAAACACATTTTTGAGCAGAGGGGGACTTTGAATATGTATGCGGGCCTTTATAAACATCTTAATATTCATTTTGCGCTGTCTGTTATGTAACACCAAAGAGAACCAAGAAAAAGAACCATTAAAAACCGAGAAATGGAAAATACTCAGAAAAGTTTGTTCACCCGTGTTTCTTTTGATTGATTATTGGAGGAGGCCAAGGGGCTGAAATGAGGCAGAAATCGCTTTCAACTATCAGTCAGTTCAAAAGAAAAAAAGACACAGTTATAAATGCAATAGGATTTTCTTTTTTTCCTAGCACAAAATAATCTTGCAACCCCTTGGGGTGTTATGACCCCCAAGTTCAGAACCAGTAATCTAAATATATCTGACTGGGTGGGAATCTCTGAGTGGTTTATCAGTGTGTGTCCCACCAGCTTGTTTCTCAAGCAAAGCCCCCACCTCTCTGGCTGCGTCTAATCTATGGCATCTCTCCAAATAACTGTGGTTTCTCAGATTGTGATTGTATATTTTTATAAGTACGTGTTGTAACAGGGCCTATTACTTTGTGGTGCAATTCACCCAGCAGAGTGAAAAGTCAATTCAATCCATCTGTTCTTTACTGTTGTAATTCGACCTCTCGTTGACCTCTCTTCTCTCTGTAAAATGGTTCCTTCAGGGTCCCTGAGCAGGAAGCGGTGTCCAGTGTGTTGAAACAAGGTGGTCTGTGTCTGGAGACCCGTGGGGCCGACATCCTGGGCCTGGCAGAGTGCAGGGGCATCGGAGCCAACAGGCCACAATCACAGGTCAGGGCTCTCAGGAGACTGTGGGTCATACACTTTAAGTGTGAATTATTGCTATAAATTCAATAAATGTGCTGGAATTTGACCTGATAACACTGATGTGGGAGCAAAGTAACAATTAATGCACTGATAGGAGTTCATAGAAGACACTGGGACAATGTCAGATGTGAAAAATTACATGGATCCTTGGACGTTTACACAATTTAATCAGTGCATGACTCATGTAATAATTCTGTATGATATTTTTTTTAATCATTATGACATTTTTATCAACATACAAATCCCAGGTTCCTTCTTATTCTGTTACAGAACTGATAAACACATGCTATTAATTATCACGAGGAACAACATGCCAAACCTTAATTTAGTTTTAATTTAGTTTAGTCACGTTAGTCAACATTAATCACCATTATATTAATCATGATGCATACAGTACCACCTCAGCTGAATGTCACAGTTATTATTAGCTGCTAGGTTGGCACTTCTAACCTGTGATTTAGATAAAGTAATACAAATGAAGTTGAAAATCATCAGTTCTTCCTTTTCCAGGAATCAAACCCAACCATGTTCCTTGATTTCAGACTTCATCTCTTTAAATCAGTTGGACAGAAACATAGCTCTTTCTGATTGATAACAGTAGGAATCTGCGGTCCAGTTGTGTTGTGCTTAGCCTTTTGAGTTAGTAGCATATGAGACCAGTGTTTACACAAACCTGCTGGATTACTGTGCGTTATGAAAATCATTTTTTGTGATTAATTGAGGATTTAGTAAACAAACCTGAAAGGCACTACCAGAAACCGGATAACCACATGAATGCTAATATTTGTCCTTTAAAACTCTGTTCAAACTGAGATGATAGCTGTCACCACAGGTCTCTTTTTTGTGTGTTTTGCAGAGATGGGAGCTAATAGAGCCACTGATCCGACAGCAGGACCTCTGCTTGGCCATTTCAGCCTTCACTGCGGGGTCAAAGGTCAAGATGGAGCCCTGCAATACAAAAGAGCCCAGACAGGTAAGAAGAAAATGGTGTTATTCTTTCAAAAATATGTTTCATTTCTGTTATGAAAGAAGTTCCACAAAACATTAAAAAGCATTTGAAAAAAAAAGACTTGACACAAACAAGTCTCATTTAATTTCTTATAAAAAGATCTATTCTGTGAAGTTGGGAAGTTAACTAAGGGTTAACAAAAGAAACAGGACTTAAAGCTTTAATCCTCCACTATCAGTCATGTTAACAGTGGGTCTTAGTTTTTCCAAATACTTATTTCATTTTGGAATCAAGTGGTTCATTTGTCCTTGATGTGCCACTCACAGTGTTGAACTCATGACATGAAAGATTTGGAGATAAGAGGTGATTCCAGGACAGATGCTTAGCAGCCCGCCTGCTAATGATGCCAGAAGGCTGAGATGATCTGAGTGGCTCCCGCCAAAGGAAGAGATGATTTTAAAGACGCCGTAGAACAAGCGCTCCCATAACTTCAGACCCCACCCCGTTGCTTCCACATCCCATCCCAGCAGTCACATCCCATGTGGACTCGTGTTGGCCGTATGGCTGATTTATGACATCGAAGAGGAGTTATTAACTCAAACCATGTGTATGAGTGTGTGAGACTCCTGCCAGACCATCCTCTCATCTCTCTGCAGGCCCGTTGCAATCCTTTGAGAGTTCGTTGGGAGCCTGCCAGTTAACAAGCAACCAGTTTTTGCTGTGGGAGAAATTTGGCCTCTTTTGTCCTGAGTGTTTAATCCCCTAGAAAGGAAAAAGTTACTTGTGTTTCTGACTTTGCTCTCTAAATGAAAGAGCACTGAAGTGTTTAACCCTTAACCCAACAAGTGACTGTGGTGCCTTGTAAAAAAAAATGTAAATAGTGGCATATTTCAACATTAAACCAAACCACAGTTTATTCACAGAAGTTTGATATGAGGTTTTTATTCATTATTGGATACTTCAGTCATGATGTCCATTAGCAGAATAATGGGAGGGTTCTCCCTGATCACTGCTGCATAACAACAGCCTCGAGCAATTTTGCATCATTTTATTTTCTTTGCATAAATTCCATTACATCTGGCACAATCATCTGCATGGATTTCAGGATGAACTGATTAGAATTTGGTAGTGAAAGGTCAAAGATCGCCATCACTTTGACCACACAAAACATGTTTTTGGCCGCAACTCAAGAATTCCTACACTAATTATGACCAGCGTTCACATAAATGTCAAATAGGATAAAATGATGAAGCGATGACATTTTATATCTGAAAGGTCAAAAGTCAACCTCTCTGTAATATCATAATGTTCTGCACAAAAACACTTTTCTGGCCTTTATTCAATGGCATAACTCAGGAACAGAAGGGAAGATTGTGACCATATTTCCTGCAACTTGACTCGTTGGCACAGACATACAACCGTGAGGCCGTAATTCTAGTTTGTAAATCATTTCTTAGTTTAATCCTGAAAGAATTTCATTAGTTTGGGTTTTACTGGTGATATTTTGTCCAATCCTGGTCTAAAAGCTGTTTTAGAAGCTGTTTCCAACAAGAATAAATGAAAAGAAGTTCTTGGAAATTCTTTGGCATGATTTAGTTGTATGTCAAGACAGAAAACTGGCTCTAAATGTTTACTATCAGCAGCTTTATTACGAATGTATTAGTGTCTATATCAGTCTTCAAAAACTCATCCCTATCAGTTACTAAACTGTTAAAATTTCGCTCAAATGTTTCATTTTCTCCTTCTGCACAGACACACCACACATGTAACAGTATACAGTGTGTTTACAGTATGTGACACACACATGTATACACAGATGCTCTGTCCCTCCTCCAGGATTTTAAGATTAACCTCCCATTCACCTCCACACTTTGATTGGCTTCCATATGGCCCCAGAAATCTGTACGTGGCACTCCCATGCTCTTCCTTTGCATTAAGTTCAGCTCTAACTGTTTAATCAGCGAGCTAATAAACAAACCACTTATACCTGGTGATTTATAGACAGCCTGGTTATGAGGAACACACTCTCGCGCTCCCTTTACTTTTGGTCTCAAGTTTCTTGTCGAACTCAGACACTAGACTCCAGGGAGACACTGTAGAAAGGAATATTAGATTTATCAAGAATCAAAAAAAATCTAGCTGACTTGTTACTCAGTGGAAAAACATCACAATATAAACAAAAAACAATATAAAAAAATATTACAGACTCCCCTTTATCAGAGTGCCCTGTGATTGACTCTGATGAAGGGTGAAGGAGTAACTGATTTCATGATAATCAAATATAGACATTAGGAGAAAGTATGACAATAATAAAAGAAATATAACAGCTTTTTCACCACAATTTTTACAGCAAGGATGATAATACGAACTTGGTGCCTTTTAGTTCCTGTAAGCTTTAGTCTACAGTCAGACATGAACTTTATCAGTGAACTTCAGTTATGGATTATGTACAGTTAAATTCTTCACTAAAGTAAAGGTAATTACACTACAATACACAGTACATACATACACAAAAAAGTGTTTAGAATCTAAAAAAGTGGAGCTAATGAAGCTGTCAAGTAACTGAAGTGGAGTAAAAGTACAATATTTTCTTCTGAAATGTGAAAAGTCGAAGTAATATCCAAGTGAATTACATGTTACATTCCACCACAGCTGAACTCAGTAACAAATGGAGAACGTACAGGACGTTTTGTCAGCAAAAACAAATTGTTTCTTCTCTTAGGGGATGGCAGGTTGCCGTGCTCTGTACTATGATTTTTCCACTGTCAGTGTAGGAGGTCAATCATTCATGTGATTACTGTAATCCAGGTCTGACTCAGTCCATTAATCACTACTAACACTAACCTCCTGTGCTGATAACAATCATTTATGTGAAGGGAATGATACAGAATGTGTGAGGACGTCTGTGCTTTCTGTAAAACTAACCGACAGAGATGAATTGATCTGTTTCCTCCTTGTTTTTTTCTCTCTCTCTGCAGAAGTGGAAGCCAAAAGGCACAGCTCTGCAGCACATGGTCAGCGGCCTCTGCCTGGACAGCCAGACCCCGACAGGTCCTCCTGTCATCACACAGTGTCGCCCCCAGATGGCCAGCCAGTCCTGGGAGCCACAAGTTATCACCTGAGCCACAGCTGACGGGGAGAGGGGAGAGGGAGGAGAGGGAGGAGAGGAGCAGATTCTGAACCCGGCCTTTAGCGGGACTCAGGGGATCACATCTGCACACATCTGTTTGTCACCTTGCTGAGGGATGAAAGGAGTGAAAAACTGTACTTTTGTGATGTCAACTTCAAGCTCCTGCTCGTTGTGTCTTGGTGGCGAGAGCGTCACCGACGACATTTTAAGGCCTTGCTGAGCAAAACATCTGAGGTCTTTCATGTACAGTGCTTCATCCTTCGAGGATGCCACAGTTCTTCTACGTAATCTAAGCTTTTCACTGAAAACTGTTGCACATCTCACTTTTTAATTTCTGTATCTATCCTGGTCAACAATTTGCTTAAAAATTGGAATAGTGTGGATTGCCTCAAAACAAATGAGTGCATACTGTACTGTAGCAAATGTGTTGAGGTGCACCTGACCCACTCTGAGTGAAAGTCACTGCTTGTCTTGTTGCCTAGTCTTAGGTTGAGGCATGTCTGATGACTGTGTGGACCAGGGCAGCTTTATGTATAGCCAACTAAAATCTGAGCTTTTTTTTATTGCTGAACAACAGTCTTGAAACATGCACCATGCAAAGCACTGTCAGGAACATTATTTATTGTTTTGCATGGTCAGACCCAAAGAATGTTTTTTTTCTGTCTCTCTACAAAGTTTTATGTAAATATTTGAAGCAGATAATGGCTTGGTTTTTGTGTAAAGTACTCTATATGTTGTTTGAAAAATAAAATGTCGTAACAAAGAAATTATGTTTGGTCTTAAATGTGGTTTTGATCTACAGTAATGCTGCAAAGAGAAGTACCTCTCTAAAACCCAGTATTACTATTAACTAGATTCATCTTTTTAAACAACAAAGACACTGTTGCCTCGATGAAAGAGTCATTTTGTAAATACTGTAACTACCAATAAATAATGTTAATATATGTTTACAGTAGAAATGTCCTGTGCAGCTGCATCTATTCAACAAATATTTCAAACAAGTAACAAGTAATGAAGCTAATTATTAGTCAACAGTGTAGTTCAATTCCAAAACAACAGATAAGTCTAATGAAATATTTTAACATCTCTTATATTAATTGTCATGGAATTTGGCACAAACTCTGATGAAGGGCATAAATATTAGTGGCGTCCCTGACGTTTTTATTTAGTGCTATCAGCAGGCGAACCTTTCCACTTGTCCACAATGCTAAATACTGAATGTGTAAGCCCCAGCTGTACTTTAAGATTGATACTAACAGTGTCCTAACATGCTATAAAATGTACCGAGTGTAGACATATTACCATACTAAACGTAGGCTATAATACGCTTTAAATGTTATACACTAAACATAGCATGTCATCATGCTAAAATTGAAGCTCAGTGTTAGATCATAAATGTCAAAACCTCTATAACAGTTTCAACAGCAACAGAACATTATAGACATCATGAACAGTTGTTAGACTGTGCAGGTGCACCTAATAAGTGGACACTTTATTCATGTTATACCCTAATTAAGGCTCTGTTTAATTAGTCTGGCTGATTAGGACTTGGCTGTTGAATTTGGGCAATGGCATTGTCTGAGGTCATAAAGGTGGAATTTGTACTGCTCTAACAGGTGCAATAAAACTAGCTTGATGGGTTTGGATATGCCAGTCTGTCGCAGTGTGTTCACTACAAAGAAGCTTTTGGTATGATAGCTTCAGTTTGTTTGAAATGTTGGACAGCTACAAGTTTTGTAATTATTTCTTTTTGATAAATTAATTTGAGTAGATCTAAGATAATGAGGAGACAAAATTATGTGTAGGTTTAAGAAAGTGTCATGCCCACACAGTCCTGAGGAGACATCTAATTAAGCACAATAGGTGAAAACACTTGTGTGAGTGTATCGTGAATGTGAGGGGGGGCTTCATCGACATGTCACATTATTGGACTTACACTCAGTGACCACAAGGGGGCAGAATATCATAACAGATGTGAGAGAGGCTCACCAGCAATGTTTTATGACTCTGACCTTGACAGGTTGATGGATGATTGTTGTAAAAAAAAAAAAAAAAAGAAGAAGAAGAAGAAGAAAAAGGAGTCATAAAGAAGATTGGGTTTAAGATAATTAAGGATGAAAGGAGAGTGACAATGAAAATGTCTGTATGCTGGTTCAAAGAAACACATTGGCATGACAATCATCAGCATAACAGGCTTAACAACTTTGTTAACCAAGGGTTTTTTTTTCTTTGTTGGTTTTGTAACCTTCGAGGCCACAACACATGCTACACTGCAGATTAGTCGGATTCAAAGTATTCCAGGAATGCAACTTAATGCTGATAAACTTCTGGCCTTTTAAAGGGGCCAAGGTTTCATCACCAGGGGAAGATGGAGTGGGGGTGAACATGGGAGAAGCCTGAGAAAAGTTAATAAATATAAAACATTTTAAGATACAGCATAATGAATGTCAGTCAGTCAAATGTGTTTGCCATGGCCGCAGTTCAACATCTGACATATGGTGTGACGGATATCAAGAGAATTACTGTTATGATATCAGGAGGATCATTAACACTGTGGTGTTATCCAAATTGGCTTTTAAACTATCTGGTTTCATGAGTTCCTTCACTGGCAGGGCTTATTTGCATATCAGCCAGCTATAGAATATATAATCAGTCAGGTGACTGGCAAACACTAAACACAAGTGGAAACAAGTGACTTGTACATTTAGTCACACACTGCACTTAAGTACACTATTTAGTTACTTGTACTTTACTTGAGTATCAACATTATGTGCTACATTATACATAGTTAGTTTTACTTACTGTCAACTTAAACATAAAATTAAACTATCATACAATACAGTATCGTGATACACTCTATTTCAATATCAGTTTATTAATCTCAGTTAATCATGACATGATTAATGGGAGAGAAAAGAGATATGAAGTTCTGATACAGAAATCTATTTTCAGTTTTCTGATTTTCTCCAATCCCTTTTTGTGAAATACTGGATAACTTGAACAGTAACTGAAATTAAACCATGTGAGAAGTTTAGAGGGAAAAAGTTTTTTTTTTTTTTTTTTTTAAAGCAAAATTACAAACAACTCATAGGCATTTAAAATGTGTAAAGGGGCCCCCAACAAGACACTCATTTATGTTACAAGCCATAGAGGCTAAATTGAAATAGAACATAGCTCAGACCTGCAAAAATCTCTCGTTTTCTTATAGTTCCAGCCTCTAAAGTAGGAGGATTTACAGCTTTTCTTTGTCATATGTGATAATAAACTGAATGCCTTTGTGTTTTATACAGAAAAAGATATTACCTTGAGAAACTATAGTGAAAACTTTCATTATTTTTTGATGTTTAATGGACAAAACAAGTTGGTTACAAAATAATTAGCAGATTAATCTATAATGATGATGATGTTACTTGCAGCTCTAGAAATATAAGGGAGAGAGTCCAGTGCGGCGGCTGGTCACTCCCTTACAGTGATAAGTCTTTTCGAAGTGATTTGTAAGAAATGCAGTGAAAGTCCAGTTTGATTCAGGTTGCATTATAGTCTATCGATCACCTCCGATCTGCACGCGCCGGCCAATGAGGTCCCGCGGAGGCGGTCCGTTGCTAAGGAGGAAGTTTGGTTGAGTCTCCGCGTAGCAGCCATTCAGCGGCGGTGGCTGAAGCGATTGGACTGCGAGCGTCTCTCCCTGCACTTTCTGTGGAATTTGAATTATTTTGGCTCGGCACGGTTCGTGATACATAGGTGACGGCATTAGCGGGGCGTCTTCTGGGTCGCAGCGGTGATCACAGGTAGGTTGAAAAATGTGTGAGGGGTATTTTAATTAGCTTGCCCCGTGGAGCTTGTTAGCTCGTCAGGCTAAGCAGCACTAGCTTGTGTTTTTCGGATGCGGCACACGCAGCTATGTTAGCTCCACGGCTCGTAGCTGCCCGCAGACCCAATTACATGGCATTTAGCTCGCTTGCTAACCAGACTAGATATGAGAATGAGCCAAATGTAAGCTGAGAAGCTGTCTGCCACCTTTCACGGATGTTGGAAAAGGTCTGTTTGCCCTACCGAATGAGCTATGAGGTTAGTTAGCTAGCTAATGTTAGTTAAGAGGCTAACGAGACTCAACTTACCTGATTAACTTTAAGTGATGAACGTTACTCAGCAAAATAATAAATCTAACTCTGATTAAAATTATAGGATAGCTATCAGCTTGTACATTGTTTGTCATATAGATTTCAGGCTGCCAAACGTTTGCCTTTTGTAATATCGTTACAAATGTGTACTGGCGTTAAGAGGCTGAATTTATTTGTAGTTAAGTTTAGTGACTTGGCAAGTTTTTAAAAACATGTCAAGGTAATATCGAAAAAGGTTAAAACAGGCCACTCAGACATGTAGCGCGGTTCTAGCCATCACGCAGGTTGATTGCCCTGAAGATATAAACTCATGACTCATAGTCTTAACACTCTTGAATTTTTGTGTAGTGTGATAATGCGCCCTAGATTCTCTTATAAGGTAATGATATCATTGCTAGACCTTTAGCTCCTATGCGAGTTTACTCCCTGCATCAACCACAGAGCAAAAGATTTCCATTCTGGTGGTCTGCCATCCCATATCAGATAAACATCAGCGGTCAGATTACCTTCCACATGCAGACTTTACAAAGATAGCTCCACGATGGCCACAGCAGCACTCCCATTCGGCTGAAACATCCTGTTTATTGGACGGCAATCACATGTGGATGCCCTCAGTAGCAATAATTTTTCTGTCATTACTGTTTAGTTGATGACATTTATGACTTGATTAATACAAGCTGACGCATTACTTCCCTAAATTTGTGCACTAGCTCTGACAGGCACTAATATGTGCGACTGTTTTGTACTTTTTTTGGTGGAGAGACAGTCATGTTCAACTCCAAGGGAAATGCTGATGGTTTATTCTGTCTAAAACTGATGTTACTTGTATGTCACATGTAATAATAATAATTGATAAATTAGATAGAAAATAGTAAAACATGTCCATTATACTGTCCCACAGCCCAGTTTGATGTGTTCTTTTTGCCTGTTTTATGCAACCAGCAGTCCAAGTATATTTAATTTACTGTGTGACAAAGAAAAGCATCAAACCCACACATTTGAGAACCTCAACCCCCACAACTGTTTGGCTTTTTCTTTGAAAAATCCCTGAAGTGATGAATAGTGCAGAATCATTTTTTGCTCATCCACTAACTGATTAAATGGCTACTTACTGAGGCACTGATGTTGCACATTGTTTGTAGTGATAGCACACCGGGTGTCTAACCATTTGGGAATTGTATTTGTCTTCTTGGAAGGAATTTGCTGATGTCTCTCATACAAAGAGAGAGGAGTGATTTGGAAATTTTGAAAGTAACTCATGGTTTAGCTCATCTCACAGATTGAGGGAGGCAGGGTTGGCTATCTGCCACCAAACCCACTGTGCAAGTCTGTCAGCTGTTTGGAAGGGTGGGGTGGGGGGGGGCAAGAACAAGTTTCTCTCCAAAGCTTTGTGATTCACTCTGTGGGAGAAACTAGCGTTACTCTCAGCGTGTTCGCCCTGTTCTCAGAGGAGAGGCCTTTTCTTGGCAGTACATGTGAATGCTGAGTAGTGATGCAACACGGGGAAGATAAACTTGCTGTGCGATGACGACGCAATCAAAGGGCTTCACTTTTGTCCCCTGATAACGACGAGATAGCCGAGCTTCTTGCTCCTTATGGTGAAAGCAGAGTGAGCGTCGGTGTCAGCTTAGCGTTCAGCGCAGTGGTAACTGAATCGATATGAGATGACAGGAATAGGAGATATGCCTCTGTGTTTCTGTTCTTATTTTTCAACATCAAACACTCTGGATCAGGGCAATTTGAGTGTGACCAGCTCTTGACTGCTCACCTGTCCTATTTATGTGTCATGTTAATCCTTACTTCAGTATGCAAGCTATTGAATGCGCTGGCTGATGGTGCCATCTATAACCTGTGCTTTTTGTCAACATCACAGCCTGCTACAAGTGTGGGCACACCAAGCATATCTGGAATGCTTTCATAAAATGCTTAAATGTTTACTTATTCAGTTTGATTTGTGTGGGAAGGTGAGAAAGAGGACATATAAACTCAGGTGCACTGAGATGCCTGAAAATTTGTCTCTATTCTAAGTTAAGAGTGATATTGTTCATTAAGAGTGAGAATATAATCAGGATTTGTGCATTTTGGATGACATTAGCGTCAGAGATTATGACAAAGAGTGCAGACAGGTCAATCATTTGTTATTAAAGTCACAAAAACTAGAGTGGGATTTGTTTTGACACTCTCCTCTGTGAAAGAACTAACCTTGTGGGATGATGGGTTACTGAAACACTGTTCAGTAAAATAGCTGCCTGCAGTCAAGAGACTTTTACTCCTGGAACACTCATAATTGGACAGTGTGACTCAAGATGAATTGTGTACAAAAATGCACCAAAGTAAGCTTTTCTATTACTGTGAAGTGCAGAGAAAATGACCTGTAAAGTGGCACTTGCCCGACGGAAGTTGGAAAATTCTTCTGATGATTGCTTTAGAGGACAAATAATGGTGCAAGCATCATTAACATCCAGGTCCACGTAGAAACTGGCACCTTTGCATCATTAAAAAAGAAGACATGCTATCTGTATTTGTTAGCTTCTCACTCAGAGCTCCATATTCTGAGCTGATTGGGACTGGATCCAGCAGAGACACTCTGAGAAGATTCAACCAGAGGGGAGGTTTTACAATCAGGATCTCAAATGTGCAGCTGACCCCGTTTCAACATAAGTAGCCTAAAATAGGTTCTGTGGAACCGCAGAGTTGGTTTGAGCTTGTGTCTTTGATGTGTTTGTTGGTAAGCAGTGTTAGAGTGTTATGTTCTGTTACAGAGGAAGACTGTTGGTCAAGACTTTCTTGTTCAAATCAGTAAATTTCAAACTGATTGCTAACAAATCCAAAAATATCCAAATGTTCAACGCTAAGGAGCATCGTTGACAGGGGTTACATGCACACACAAACACACACACACACACACACACCAGTCAGATTAGGTTAGGAAACCGGACAACATGTTTATATCCGTCGCATTGTTCTGACTGCTCTTAAACCACAGTTTCCACAGTGTTTGGTAGTACGACACATTTTCCACAACCAACCCAAAAACAGATCTCATGCATGTATCTTCACACTGTTGTAAACAAACATGTAGTATATGAGATAACCGTTCAGTAGAAGAGTTCAAAAAGTTTCCTTTCACTTCACAACTCATAGCATTAGCAACCACTACCAGTTATAACATTTTTTTCTCCATTATGTGTATGTCACATTACAGTCATTGTGTGACTGTCCATTTTTATGGCAGAGTCACATGAATTGAACCCTGCAAGAAATCTTTCTGTGATACACTGGCAAGAGTTTCTCAGAATTCAGCATTTCTCTAGAGCATAATCTACATGTCCTAACCAGATTATCATCAGTCTATTTACCTGGTAAAAGAAACAGAATTTTGCATTTAGATAAATGTTTTTGAAATGTGTGTCTGCAGAAGAATGGCTACGTTACTACAGTGCATTTACTCACCCTATTTTATACAAACCTTGCAGTATTTGGCTGTGTCAGCACTCATTTAAAAAATGAAAAACAACAGCGTGAGGGTGGATGTTGCTGGTGTTTTACTGCTTTGAACACTGTTCTTTGAATGTCCCCATTTGGGACAATATCTTTAGCTCTTAATTAGGTCCAAGGGGCATTGAGCTCCTCATTTTGCCTTGGCTGTTTAAACTGTGGATTAGAGTTGGGAGGGTTGGCGGGAGGGGGTGTCACTGTATGCAAGGAGTTGCCTTTCAGGTTTGCGTCCGTATCAGTCCTCCCTGGGTATGGTATGGGGCTCAGGGACTCCTTTTGTCTCGCTGGGCCCTTATACAGAGTGATACTTGAGCCTTCTGGGCTGGAAAAGCTCATGCTTTATTCAGCCCTCTGATCTCTGCTTTAATTATGAGTGACCCAGGACGGGGAGACCGGCAGTGTATCACTCAGGGTGGGAACTTTGTTCCAGCCACTGGTGCCAGTCAGAGTGCTGGATGTGTAAGCCTTTTGGCTCAGGTGTGTTTTTCACCTCACAAAGACACATTCATGTATTAAACAAAGCAATCAAATTGACCCACAAGACATGAATATAAAACAGGGAATCAGATCTCTTTTGTATTAGCTATTTTTTAGCAGGTTTTGGCTTGTGAGTAGAAAGTTTCGCAGCCCTCCTTGTTCTTCCCTGTCTGGCTTCTCAGGTGCACTGATATTATTCTTGCTAACAATATTTGACTGTTGAATTGATATTTGTGTGTGATCTTTACCAGAGGTTTGTCACTTTATATGTAAATACTAATCACCTGCTTTGGGTCACACAAAATCAAATTGTGGTATTTGCTTTGTAAAACCACCATTGTGCATCCCACTTCTCATTTCCACTGTATGCACCATTGTGAAAATCTCACTGTGTGGTTGGTGTAATGACTCCCTGTCACAAACCTAAGTGACGCACGTCTTTGTCTCTGTGTTTATGTCTGATGACTCCCTGCCCTTAGCATGAGTGACAGTGCTCTGAGCAGGGATGCTATTCCCTCACATGTTGCGCACAATTTCCATTTACTTGACTACAGTGATAGTCTGTATGCTGGTTCCACTATAGTTCTGTCTAATCTGTGGTATAGTCCCATCCTTTCTTAGCCCCGCCTACCATCGTCACCCTGGACGTGCATCAATGTTGCCGTGGCACCAGTTCCCTGGTAACCACTACAGTGGTTGCTGGGTGATAAGCAGAATATGACCCAACAAAATGTTCAGAGTTGGTTCCCCATGTCATAGAAATACAGAAAAAACTCCTTGCTTGCAAAATGTAAAAATGTTTATTAAAGATTTTGATGCGCATACATTAACTAAAGCACACACAATGCAAAAGACGAACAACACAGTGTCTGTACTAAAACATGCAGATAAGTAGGAAATGCATCAGGCAGCACACTGCTTAAGCTTGGAACACACTCTGTCTGCAATTTTATTAACATATGCACATAAAAACCTGTAAGTTACTTTTACTTTCTGCAAGCAAGGAGCTACTAATCTTTGTTTTTGTTTCTTTTTTCTGATAAATCTGTTTACACCCTGGAAAAATAATGTATCAAATGAAATACAGCTTTGGTATCAAGACCAAGATGTTTTACATTGGCATAAGTCTGGAAAAGATGTCACTGATATCTGTCTTTAATCAAAATGGCCTCAAAAACCCGCTCTCCCTCAGTGTAACATCTCTCACCTCTCACTGCTTTGAGATCAAACTCTTCTGCTGACTCGTGGTGTACAGGGAAGCTGCTTCTGGCCCGTATGGGTTTAGTTGGACCAGCACTGGCTGTTGTGTAACTGCAGTGTGCCTGATCCAAAGTCCACTGGCTACTGTGTTTCTGTTAGATAACTGTATGCTATGAGTAAGCAAAAGATTCAGTGGTGTAATTGAGTTATTTTCTTATTGCAGCAGTGAGTAAAGAGTTATTGTTGTAGCAGTCTATGAACTGTTTTGGGTCTCTAAGTTGTTGACAATGGAGGGCAGAGCAGCACAGCAGCCAACATTGTAGCCTGGCTTAATCGATGATGAACGATCCCCAGCACAAGAAAGATGTCAATTATTAATGAGCTGAATATCATGTTCTGCCTCAAGTGGAGAGGCTTAGTTTTTGTTTATAAATCTTTGCTGCTGGCTTGCATTTGTTTCAGACACCATACTGTCAGAATAAGTGTAACACTTGTGTCTGAGAGGTCTCACAGTTTGTTTAACTTTGCTTTGTCAATCCATAGTCCTCTCAGATAATATGAAGCAAACCAGGAACAGGTAGTTAAAGCCTTGTTCCTGAGGGGTTATCAGTAAAGAGAGGCGGTGAAGAACGTGTTTCCTGTGTGTTGCATCACTGTGCAGCAAGTGCTGCCTTGAGCACTGCAGCTTTTTGTTTACCACAGAATTACAGGGACAGGTGTGCAAGCAGCATGTGTGTGCACATTTGTTCGACGTATGTTGTGTATATCGGACTGCAGAGACGAGGGGAAAGTGTGTGGAAAAACCAGAAACATGTGCAGTAGCAGGTTCACACACACCCCACACCCTTGCACCATTTCTCCACCACCAAGCGGTCTGCGGAGAGGATGCCTGGCTTGTGAGAGTGCCACTGTGCTGAGTCGACAGGAGGGGAACAATGGCTTCGCTGTGCTGCTTGTCTGTTTGGCCGCCTTCATGCAGCATTTCAGCGAGGGGCACCGTCGGCTTTTGGCTCTGCAAGCCTTGTTGACCAGGCCTTTGCCTGCTGGTCACTGACCCGTTGTGCCCACAGTGCCTGCAGCTTGTCAGGCCTCTGAGGGCTACCGATTATCCCACAGTAATTGGTGCCTGGGCTCTGGCTGATCAAAGGTGCCCAGCTGATTGTGGAGCCCTGGTAATTTTCCATTCTGTGATGCTCTGCAGTCCTTGCCTACTCGCCTGTTCGTCTGTCTTCCTGCCTCCCCAGACCCTGTCTTTGGCCAAAGAGGGAAAGACATGACGTCTGTTGGCTTTATTATTCCTGCTTTTCTCATAAGAGATGACAGGGCTGGGCTGTCCTTTCTTTGGCCTTTCAAAAAAACACGCTTTCCTTATGAAATCAAGTTTATGAATGTGAAATAATGGGTAGAATTCAGATTTTCAAAATCAATAGACAGATAGGTGAGGTCACAAGTTCAAAGCCTGGAGCCATTGTGTCTAACAGCCATGTGACTTGGCAAAGCTTCCTAGTACAAGACACCTACACCTCAGTCATGTGCTGTGCAGGTTTTCAGTTCAGCTGATCTCTGCGCTGGCTGATTTTTCTGATTAGTTTGTTCTCAGCTGAAAACCTGCATACAGTAACCCTTCTCTAACTCTATCAAGCATGATTATACTGTATACTTCCGTGAAATATAAAATCGCTTATTGCCTGTCTGAGTTTCATCTGCCCATTAAGCGCTGCAGAGAAAGCGCTTAATGGGCACGGCGAAATCACTTCTTATGCTCATATTACAGCCTTCTACTTTGGACTCTTTTGCAAAAGAGTTGTCCAACATTTTTGGAAAAAGAAGGCGTCCACCATGACTGCTGAATCATTCCTGGAACTGAAATAAAAGCGCACCGTGGAATAAGTTGCTTTTATATTAGAGACTGTTGCTTACATAAACATTAGTCTGTGAGGTTAGAATCACAGTGTTTTGGAGTGAAACCTGTAATGATATAATCTCATGCTTACCGATCTTCCTGGAGTCCATAGTCCAGGTTCACACCTTCACAGGTGTTTTCCATGCTAACTTCCCAGTAATAACCTCCAGCACGAAGCTGTTTCCAGAATTATTTCCTTACCTATAAAATCGGCAAAGACTGAAACCTTCCCTGTCCTTCTAAAGACAGTGCTCTGTTCACTAATCTAATTTAGCCACACAGCTAACACAATTCCAGCCATTAAGACTTAAGCCAATGTTTCTAAGGAACGTAGCATACTCTCAGAGGGTAAGATGTGCACATATGCTCGTAGGTTTAAGGCAGCTGTAGACCTCTTCCATGTAATTTTCTTGAAATTAAGTCCTGCTCCACCCCTGTCTGAGCTGCACCATAAATCTGCTGGGTAAATAGCCAGGTAGCACCAGCAGTTTGGCTTAATCTGCTGCATAACTTGGTATTCTACAGTCATCCTCGGCTAGACAAATAGCACAATCAGGACACAAAGTGCGAAGCTCAGGTACGTGGAAAGAATTCCTGAAATGAGCGAGCAGCTCAACAGCTGCACTGAATACTACGGCTCCTTTTACATTCATGCTCACAAGACCAGTTTGGTTAGCTGATTCCTGACGTCAACCCACCTTGCATCATGTGGACTCCCATTACTGTTTGACTCAGTTTTCTTTTTCACTTGGAGGCTGATTAAAAGACGTTTATAGACTGTGTGGAGTGTGTGCGCAGTAACCAGTTTTTATCTTTATTTTTTCATAATTCAGCATGTTTTTAAGATTAGGTCAGCTGACCTGAAGGGCAGATGAGGTGAGAAGAAAATGATTTGTGTGCGATGTGTGTGTTCACATACTCTGAGTATGTGTGTCTGTGTGTCTTGGCCTGGTCAGAGGGGCAGTGTAGCAATTGCATGTCTGTTCACTCAGCAGGAAGTTCCTGTTCCACTCCATCCTCTCATCACTCCTGCTGCTAGACAAATACTGCTACTGACACACACACACACTGTAAGTGCCACTGACCAGTGGCTTTATGTTGCCATTTACGCATAGTGTTGTTGGGATGAAAAGCTGTATTATTGACTCAGCAGCTGGAGCCATGGAGTGGGTTCTCTGTGTGATATTGATTCTTCTACGATTATTTTTCCATGTAATCTGTTCTCTTTCTCTCTGTCCCACTCATTCATTTCCATCTCTCATTCTCATGCAGGATTTCATTCATCCACTTTTAAATCATTTATACACTGTCACCTCTGTTGTATGTCTCTATCTTTCTGTCTTTAGCTCTCTGTCACTTGTGTCTGTTGCCCTCTCAGCGTTAGTCCTGTGTGTCTGTTTTTGGGCACGTCGAAGTGACACGCATGTTCTCAAGTGTGTATGTGATGCGTCGTAAAGTGTCAAAAGTGTGTGTGAATGTCAGCCAGCCAGCAGAATACGTTTCCCCTACAGCCATCTCTAGGTTATGATGGGAGACCAGTGAGGAGTGACAGGCCTTCATCACTCAGTGAACCCAGTGAACACACATACTGACACAATTCCTCACTGCGGGGCTTTCCTCGCTTCTCACACATTCAGATAGCCTTCCTTAATGATCTCTCTGGCCATATAAATAAACCTGAAACAAACTGTTCTAGTCATTTTCTGCTTTTTAAGGTATTGACTGGTAGTTACAAGGTATTATCTCACTTTCCTGACTATTTGTACTGAACACAGCTCAATTATCCTGATTATTATGTAGAAACATGGGACTACAAATTATGATTATTAATCTAGATGAGTAAAGACGGAAGACTTTTCTTTTTAATCCTATTTTTGCATCTTTCACCCACATCTTTCCTCAGCTCTGTTTTTATATCGTGGCCCACAGACCCAGGCTCATTTGCATCCTTTGTAGTGGCACTGTGGCTAACCTAAAGCTTCTGTAAAATTGCTCTGTCGGCTTTATAATCTCTGTTTACCAAGTGATGGGGCAGTAATGATGATAATGATGAAAACAGTCGGCTTTTAGTCATTCCAAACTGTTTCTATGATCGCCACCACATAAAAGCATTTTCTAAAGGGTCTAAACTGCCACAGACAGCACGATTTAACTTTCACTATACTGCATTAGCACCACACATAGGACAGAGAAATTATCCCCATGCAGTTTAATTCCTCCTGGATTGGCTTGGAAGCTCATTTGGGGAGCAAGTTAATTGGCTCCGATCACCGAATAATTTTTCTTACTTTGTAGTTTTTCTTTGATGCCTAAATTGACTTGCTTTGAATTTGTGATCACGTAACCGTCGCCATTGATTAAACAATCAATAAATGTTGATATTAATTGAGTGTTTGCCTGCAGCTGTCTTGTGAGTTCCCTATAAGCTTCTTTTAAGAGGCAAAGTCATTTGGCAGCTGCAGAGCAGACATCTCCTCTGGGTTGCCTTAATTCAATAGAAGTGAGAAGGGTGAGAGCACTGCAGGGAGAAGGACAAGCATAGTGGGGCAAAGAGGAACCTATAACTTCTTACCATTAAATAAACACTTGACTGTAAAGTAAAAGTAACCACAGCTATTTAGCAGCATGTTTACACAGTGGAAATCATCATAAATTGCTTTCCACTGTGCTGTTTGTGCTCCTCATCACTTCTTTGAGAATTAAACCACAGTTTGGGGTGGTGTTTAAATTGAAAGCGCTTTACATTTTTGCGTAAGGAGCAGGGAGGTGGCAGCAGTCGGTGTGCGTCAGCGGTAATGACTGTGTTTCAAAAACCCAGCTACAGACTGTCACTTGCCCAGCTGTGGTTAAATCAGAAATGACGGTGCTGCCGTTGCAGCGGCAGAGCTGAGTGTTATCTATGAGATCTTGTGATTGCTGAGGCCTAAAAACCAACAGCCACGCATGAAATTTGCCACAGACTGCCTTCAACCTCCCATCACTCAGGTATTGATAACATTATCTATGGTATTTCATTTTTCTCCTCTGAATCAGCAGCACTACAGGATGTGCACTCTGGTCTGCTTGTCTGTTTTCGTGTCTCTGCCCTGCATGCTAACTGGCTCACACTGCGACAACCAGACCCGTTTGACTTGACAGAAACGGTGTGTCGTTCTTTTTAGGGGAAATGGCCTATAAGTTTGTGGTTAAATCCTTAACTTGGCAGGAGTGTAGCTTGACATTTTTTGTGGTCAATTGTAAAGTGAATGTTGACACATGGGACTTTAACCAAGGTTCTCAGATTGTGGCAGTCTCCGCCTACTCAGTAATCCACATAGACCCTCTGGGCTCAGGTTCACAACTTCACAAACTCACGGTAGGAATACTGATCCAGAAATGGTCAGCTATCTGTTTTAGTCAGCAGGGGCTCTGCTGGATTAGTTTGCTGTTATATATGAGTATATTCACAACCTGGCGATATAACTGCAATCTTGGATCAGCATTCTTCCTCTTAGACTCTATAATGTGCTAATGCTCGCCTTTTTTGTTGCGAGTCAACCATAAGTAGGATTTATAGATCATGTATTAACAGCACTTTGCTGAGGCTTGGTGAATATGTAACTGTGGCTGTGTTTCCTCAGGTCAGTGCTGTGCTTAGAGAAAATACCCGGTGTGTAGTATTTGGCCTGATTTCTCCACCTTGTTTCAACTCTTCTAATGGCACTTTACATCTCTTTAGAACACCAAACTTAGTAAAAGAGCCATTTTGACTCCAGGGCCTCAAAAAGCCGTGGTCGTCTGTCTCACTTGTGTTTTTGTGTATGTGAGGGTGTGTTTTTCGTGAGTATTGTGTTTTTGAGTGTGTGTTGTGTTTACATTTGTGGGTGTATGGCAGGTGTGTGTTTATGCAAGTGTGTATCTCCACTTCTGCTTGTGTGTTTTCTGCACCGCTGCTACTGCTGCTGCACTGCTTGTGTGTGTGTGTGTGTGTGTGTGTGTGTGTGTAATGCGAATGATGTCAAGGGGAAAAAGTAAACATGGTTTCCATGAGTAGCTCTTTTGCTTCGAGGTTTACTCAAAGTTTCCGTGCAGAGTTCACTTCTAGAGTCAGGGACAATGTATTGTAGTTCAGTCTAAGTGATTGCCTGTGAGAAGGTTAAGTTTCTGTCCCACAGTTTGCACGACACTGATGTCTTCCCAACAAAGACAGAAGACAGGAACACTTTACTGCTTTGGGTCAGCTGGTGTACAAAGTCACAGCCACTTTATAAAGACATCTTCTCATGGCTGCCACATGAGTGGTTACCTATTGTGTTCTCAGCCGCAGTCTGCCGTAAAGAGGGACCTGGATTGATGGCATCGTGGCACTCAGACCACTACATCAAACCCCTTCTAGCAGCGCCAGTGCTTTCAGTCAGCAGCCCCTCTCCACACCATCGCTACAGTCTTTACAGCTCTTTTCATTTAATTGAAAGTCTACCCCACTTGGCTTACCATCTCCTCTGGCAAGAATTTTTTGAAAAAACAATCACAAAATGCTTTGGGGCAAATGCAAGGAACATAAATTTTAAGGATGCCTTCTTGATGCCCCCTGTGGCCTTGTGACGGAAACCAGGCCAGACCCTGCCTATTGATTCGGGCTGTGAATCATCACCGGGGCACGCCTGAGGGGAGACGATACAGTGACAGTGATTTGCCACTCCCTAGTGCCAGAGCACTGCCCTGGTCGTTTAAATGTGTCCTCAGCTGTTGCCCAAAGTGATGTGTGGCTCTCGGTGTTGAATGGCCTGCTGGATGATAATACCACGCCTGGCCGCTCCTGCATACACACACACACACACACAAAACCACAAGCGTGACGACACACGAAAAGCTTGATACAATGATGTACACACACAGTTAGAGGTAGCCGGAGTAAAGAGCAATTCAATATTCCCTGTGCAGTGGTCTGGTCCCTATTTTCTTTCTGTGCCTCAACCATAACCGCGGTCAGTCATGTGAACTCAGGAAACGGAGGTCGTCGTGTCTTGCGGGGGGCAGGGAACAGATTGAAGGACTCTGAAATGATTCAGTGGCAGACAGGGTGCAAGTGCGCTGTGCAAACAGTAGCCAGCACTCCTATTCCCATCATTTCCTTCCTTTGTGGAGTACCACCCATTTGTACAGAGTCTCGATCGTGGCTCTTGCTCTGTCCCTCAAACATAGCGACCCTCCCAAAATAGATGATTTTCAGGAATAGTAAAAATATTGAGTCATTGTTCTGCTGAAGTTTACAGTTGTATACGGCAGCAAAACTTGGGTTAAAATGCAGGTCAAGACATTAGAACTTGCTGATCATAGATTGTTTTTCCCTTGGATCTGCATCCATCTTTTCCTCATGGGTGTCAGGTTGTGTCTTTGGACTTCTGTACAGACACATGCTGTACCTATCAAATTAAGTGATTCTGACTATTCTGAGGACATTGATGGTGCAAAGTGTACAGATCATCGAAGCAGAGAGTGGCGTGCTGAGCCATAGCAGCAGGTGATGAGTTACACTTGTTTACTGACAGTGTCTCTGTCCACCAGCTTGGACATGCTGTTACTACTGCTGTTTTATTGGTGAATAGTTTCTCCTTCTTTTTAAACTAGTTATTTTATGTTCAGTCTTTTTGAAGCCAATTACAGTAATTGGCTGTGATGAAGGCAGGTGTGATCCTAGTTTTGGGGTCACAGCTGTATCAAAAATCTGTTTTGCCAGGTTAACAAAAAAACAACCCAAGATTACATAACACTTGCATGATTGCATGAAACCCTTTAAATGTCGTTGCATTAGCTAAAAAGTGTAATGCGGCCTATGATGTTATATGCAACTGTAAAACTGAACCTTCACAAGATGCATATAAAGAACGATAATTTAACACAACACATAACCTATAACAAACGAATTATGGAGTGTTGTCCAGCTTGTTGTATGTAAGCAGTTTGTTTAGCACAGAAACAGATAATTGTATTCAAATAATAAGTGATGTGTCACTTAAATCAATGTTAACTGTGCC
The DNA here is from genome assembly GCF_001640805.2 of Lates calcarifer. Classification (NCBI taxonomy): domain Eukaryota; kingdom Metazoa; phylum Chordata; class Actinopteri; family Centropomidae; genus Lates; species Lates calcarifer. The sequence continues at coordinate 20,472,087 of NC_066851.1, read as the reverse complement.
ATGCATTCATTGTATCTAAGAGGCACCTGGACCAAATGTGGCTCTCCAGAGAAAGACAAACCCGTCTCTATTTTTGGTTATTCCAAAAGTTGAATTCTCTGGGGAAAGATATCTTTTTGAACAGGAAATAACTCAGCACAGATATGTTAGTGCCACAGAAATACACTTTCATAGAGGGGGAAAAAGGTGCGCACATTTCCAGCTATGATGCCAATTATTTTGTACAGACAGCATGCCGCTACTAAAAAGACATATATTGACATTGATTTAACTCCATTTGGGCCACAACTGTGACACAATAATTATTTCTGTGCCAACGCATGTGACCCAAAATATCACATTTAGGGGTTGGCATTAATGAAGTTAGCTGCAGGACGCCCTGTCTCACATTGCTCTCTTGTACTTGAACATTGAATGTCAGTATCAGACTGTAATTAAATCAGTTGCAGCCCTAAGCAATAGCAAAACATGTCAGTTGTGAATTTTCCAATCCCAGTTGTTGATGGTTTTATTGAATTTGTTGTGTATGTTGTGTCGTTATTGGCTGTAAAAAGGAAAGATTAGTTTGCTAAGTCATTTCCCTCTGTTTTCACCATAAACTCAGTGATCAGGATGCCAGCAGGCATATAGTCCTGACCCTTGACCCCATTTTGGACCCACAGTCTATCCCAGACATTTTAGTTTTCTCAGCACTTCACTTGTGTGCCTTGGCTTGCTTTCCTTTTGATGCGCTGCACACTGTCGTCCAGATTTTCTCCTTGTGTTTTTTTTTTTTTCTGCCCCTCTTTTTACATAAGCATGCCAAGCCACAAACCGGGGCCCGGAAAATTGGATTACCACGGTAACAGCATTTTTCAAATTCTCCCTTCATATGGCCGTTTGGGAGCAGAACAGAGGCACTATCACCTCAAGTCGGTCAGCTCCCTGATAACAGGGCTCAGCAGATATACCGGCCAGGCATGCTTTGCATTACGGATGGCTGGCCTTATTGATTGAGGCTATCCTATCCCACTGTTGCTCTTCAAACTATAAACTCAGTCTGAACACAGATGACATGGAATTCCCTGAACAGAGCAGTATAAAATAGGATGAAGAGTATCGGCTGGCGCAGTGGTGGGGCAAGTCATGAAAGGAGACAGTGGGGCCTTTTTGTTTTGAATTGCTGCCCATTCTCTCTCTCTTTCTCTCTCCTGCTCTCACGCTCACTCGCTCTCCTAGTCTCTCCCTCCCTCCCTCTATCTCTTCTTTGAAACCCAACCACTGTACTCATCCCTAGGATCCTTCTGCAAGGATTAATCAGTTTTCCATTCCTGGAGAGATTATTCAAATACTGTTACATCTACAGCCAGCAGCAGCAGCACTCCCTGCCTCTTTCCCAGGCAGCAGCATAGCACTGACTGAGGGAAAAATCCCATTTGGTCTCTCCGCTTTCCTCTAGTTCTGTAGTTTTGCTCTCTGTTTGTCCTGTGTGTGTGTCTCTCCTCTTCTGTGTCTTTACACTTTGCCACCATTGTTGACAGTGTGTGTGTGTGTCTTTATTGCCCGTAATTGTCCAGTGAACGCATTGATGATATTGCATGTTTGAGTCTGTGGGGAGCTCTGTGCTTTTTGTTCTTCACTGTTGCTCGTTTCTGTGTATATGAACACACAGAGAGTATAAACGGCCCTTGTGTAATTGTCCTCATTAGTGCTGGTAGGAGAACAGCCAGCGATCTTCACGGCACCAGACTGTAGGAGCTGTGACAGCTCCAGCAGGGTTCAGATCCTGCTTTTCTACACCAAAGCCTTTACCTTCCCGCCTGCCCTTTTCCCTCCAGTCCCCCTCCTTTTCCCAATCCCCCTTCATGCCTCTCTCTCCTCCATTCACTCCATTTTTAGTTTTAAAAACTGCCATAGTATTGTTTTATTTTTGAAGCTGTAAAAGCTGGCTCTTAGACATTTATTTGCCTTTTGACATGATCAGTGTTGAAGGTGAAGCACATTCTATTTCTGATTTGTGATGGTTATACCTCTTGTACAGCCTTTGCCTTTAAATAAAAAGTACCCTTCATTTCTGACCTATTTTGTTTGGTTTGGCTCTCCCCATGTGTAAGTAGCCAAACATAGGTGTATTTATGTTATACTAGGATATTTATTGTTAACAGAAAAAAAACTGACCTTCGAAAACCTTATGTAAAGATCAGGACCTTGCTGTTCGAGAATAGCAAGAAGTCAGTTGTTGAAGAGGCAGAGAAATACAGTAAATCTCAACAGACCAAATGCAGGGCAACAACAAAATGTTACGTATTGTAAAGAGTTTTCTTTTCTCAGTGGCAGAACAGTGCTCTGCCATTATTTTTGGCTATTGCTTTGCAAATGTACAAACAGCAAAATTTCCACCCTCACCACCATTTCTAATTAGATTTATTTGTCTGCTTCACTTGAAATTATAACTTCAGTGTGATTCTTTCCTCAATTTTCATTAATGCCGACAAAAATCATAAGCTCGGTGGTTGTATTTGAGTCAGAAACTATTAGTCTGTTTTACTGCAAATTTGATTTATCTCCTTAAGGTCATGTGGTTGCGTTCATTTGAATTTTTTAATCCAGTTAAAAACAACTTTTGAAGACATGCTAATGCACTGAGGAAAATTATCCTTATTTTTAATGAGTCTGGGATAAAAACAAACCTAGGGGGAAACTGTGCTAATTCATATTTTACCCCTTCCTTCTCCACCTTACCTTTCAGCTCCTTCAGCTGCCCTGTTCTCTCTCCCTCTGTCTTAGCCTCTTATTCTTTTCCAGTATAATTATTTTTCTTCCCTCTGTCCCTCCTGTCACTTATCACGACTTTTCCCTTCCTTTATCTTCTCTTCACCTGCCCCTGTCTGAATTAACCACTCCATCTTGGCCTCCCACCTTGCCTCCTGTCTTGCCTTCCTCCTTCTGGATCACGGCCAAACAAGAGGCTAAACCCACCTCACATGACCCACACCCACCCACCCTGCACCAGGCAAACACACCCAGACTTTCCCCCTCACTGCTCATTCTCTGCTCCCTCTGGCCGCCATCCCTATCACTGCTCACCTTTCTGCCAACACCACTCACACACACACACACACACACACACACACACACACACACACCACACCACACACAGACAATAGAGTTACCTAACGCTGGTGGTATTGCAGATTTCATACACAAACACCATGTTTGACATGGGATAATGAACATGTGTTCAACCCGCTTTTTACCCAGCAGTCTGCTTTTACAGGTTAATCCCTTGTTGTCGATGTTGACACAGACCTCCCTATGTAACTGTAGTTCAGTGCACATTCCTGTAAGGCATTTTACATTGCTACAGTGTGTGCAAGTTTGACAAAATAATCTCACCCCTCGACATGAGGGTAGAAAAAGTTGAAGTTTATTGAAACCCTTTCATAACAAAGCAAGCAGTGTCAGACCAGGGTTAATCTCAAATTTAAAGCAAGGCTGAGAAGTAAAGTCAGATGATGTGTGCTACAGTAGTTAAGATGGATCACCCTGATGAAGACAAGGTAGCCAACAGAGTGAGGGGAATAAATATTGGTATACTCTTCACTGTTAGAAAATATTGTCTCAAATTACTGACCAATGTGCATTTATCCTGGGCCATTGTTTTAGTTTGGCTTGGGTGTAAGGGATAAAGAGGATAAAAATCTTCAGTATGAGCCTTGAGTTTTAGATAAAAAAAAAAACACTAACATACTGTTGAGGGATTCAGATTTTCTACTTGTGCTTATTCCAAACATCTCACATTTTGGCAACACTTCTCACATCACATTCCTGCTAATGGTTACACACGTTGTACACTCACTCAGGTGCATATGCTTGGCTGAGCACTAACATTTCACCAAATATACACAAACACAGAAAATGTACGCTTTCTTTCCCACGCACATGAATATATGTGCTTTCACCTACATTCCTGCTGCCTCCTTATTTGTCTCTCTCAGACACTGCAGTAGTCAGGAGAGAAGGTGTGTGGGTTGTACGCTGGCAGTAGCGTTAAGTGTGAAGTCATTTAGAAGGTGAGTTCAGTAAGATGCTCTGAGATGAAACAAAAACCATGGGGCATTAATGGGCCTACATCAGCCCATGAGATGAAAAAAAAAATTTTTTTTTTTCAGACCAATAGTGTCCTACCTCTGTCTGTCCCCGGGATATATACAAAGAGATGCTCCAAATTGAAATCTCCTGCAGGAAATGTCCTTTTTTTCTGTACTTGAGTCTGACTTGGTGGCTTACTTCATCCCCAGAGTTTACCAGCAGCTATTTTAGAAGTTTTCCTGGGCAACCCCTTTATGTCAAAAACTTGTTGTAGACAAAAAATATATAAATTTAAAAAATGATTAGTGCTGAAATCATTAGCTGATTAGTCAATCAGCAGAAAAACAATTAATAATAATAATAGTTTCAGTCATTTTCAAGCAATAACAATGCAAAAGTTTCCAACATCTCAGATGGCCAGATTTGCTGCTTCCACTTGTCTTCCAGTGAGCTCAAAATCTTTGGGTTTTGGACTTGTCACCTTCAACTCTGCAAAGTTGTGATTGGCCTTTTTTTCATTTTATATACCAATTACATTGACTAATCAACAAATAAATCAATAAATAAACAATTTCTCCAGTTATAAAACTAACCTCCATCTGGTTGTTATATGCAGAATATGCTTGGTTGTCAAATTGGCAAACTCGTTAGCCAGAGCCAAAACACAGCTGTTTCAAATTGTAAAAAGACTAGAAAAAAGAGATGCCTGTTTTATAATACCCTGCCTTCCTAAAAGTACAATTTCCCAGAGTATCATTCTACTGTGTTACAAATATGCTCTAATAATGCTAATGCTCTTAAAGACGTGTTAAAAAAAAACCACTAGCACCGCTGATATGTCCTGAAACACATGAATAAACATCAGCACTGGGTGGTGTCTTGTGTCTGGTGACAGTGTGATGAGTGAATTCAAGGTGACAATATTTATCCAAAATGTGCACATAGCACATCGGAAACAAATGCTCAAATGAACAAATGAAACGATGTGCTCAAGAACAGACAAATCTGTTTTCCTCCTGCTCCTCCTCTTCACTCTGCAGGCTGGAAGCATGCAGCCTGTCACTGGCACTGCAGTGAGCCCAAACATGATATGACCTAAATAAACGAGTGTGTTGGGAGAGAACGGGAGTGAGAGATGAAGCAATATTTTTTCCCCCTCTCTCAGTCGTCTTGTTTTCAAACACTTCACTCTACTCCAGGCTACAACTTTTGCATTGCCGAGTGCATGGTCAAATGCGTACAAGCATATTTTTATAAAGACAGAGTCAGATTTGCATCGTGGCACCTGAAAATAGGGGGATTTGGCTGTCATTACACAGGTGCTTACACACATCTAAACACTTGTCAGACATTGTTGCTGGCCCCTTTTCAGACAGCTCACCTTGTAAATTTGTATCTGTACCTACAATATGGCTCAGGGGTCATGATTGTCTTTCTACGAATAACAGACAGGAGACAAGAGAGGTGTTGGCTGTACCACACAATAGTTTCCATTACAGAAAATGTGGAAAATGGTGACAGAGATCCACCAACTACAGCCAAAACCCCTACTTGACTTTGGCTTCTGGCTTGCGAACTTGGCCTCACTAGCACTAATTTGGCCAAGTGACTAACTGTCATTTAGAAGACATGCTTTGTCCATAAAATGTAGTTGGCTTGTAAAATAGCGTAAACAGCAGGTTTTATTTGGTTTTGTATCTTTTCTAGGTGTACTCTGACTATTTCAAGTGCAGAAATGTTCTACTGCACAGGGCAGATTCAGGCTCTTGGGTACCCCTCCATTTAGTGACAGTAGGAAGTTTGATGTGTTTATGTGTGTTTCGGTGGCCTGGTCAGGACTCAAAGCTTTCATTGTGCGCTGCCCACAGAGCTGGAGCCTGGCACGGACAGATAAGACAGCCTCACCTCAAACACACTTTCTACCCCCAGCCATTACCGGCTGCCAGGACAGGTTTCATTATGCAAACAGCTAGCTCAGTCCTCTGAGTGTGTGCGTAGTTAAGTAGGCGCATATGTGTGTGATCGCTGTGAGCATGTGCGTGAGCGTACGCTGCTATGTTGCTGCTTGTTCTTGAGTGTGTGTGTGCGGACAGTCAGTTCTCCTGGATTAAAGACGTTTAATCCCGTCAGATCCTCATCAGCTCAGAAGTTGGTGGGTACAACTCGTTAGTCAAGTAGTATGCTCTTTGCTCACGTGTTAAAAGTCTGAATTGCATGGCTGAACGACTCTTGGTCCTCAGTTATGAGTTCCTCTGAGAGATGTGAGCAAAGCTTTGGATGATGGATGGACCTCTCAGTTCTAGTTTGGATCAGCAACTTATAATTGGGTCTCAGCTTTTTTGTGCCTCTCAATCTCTTCCAAAGCCAAGAAGACATACATGAACTGTTTAAAGCAGTGCATTTAGTCTGATGAATTGTGCTGTGTTAAGAACTTACACTTAAGTGAGACCTAGACTCAATACCAAGAAATAATTTTCTAGAAAAACTACTACTACTACTATTTTTGTTGCTCTGGCCTCTGGGTCTATCAGCTGTGATAACACTATACTCTCCACAGTAACTGCTTAGATGTCAAAATACAGAGAGATTGCTTACAGAGAAGTTTGAAAGGGTACCAAAGAATGCAAAATAAGCCAAAAGGTTTGCCAACTTAAATTTCCACTTTATTTGGAGTACCTCTGATGTTGCTAATAATCCCCCATCAAACAGGAAAAGTGTATACACCTGACAACTGACCAACTCATTGGCCTTATTTTAAGTGATTTCAGCAGTCACTTTGTTGTCTATAACATTATAATTTCCAAAAGAACTAATGCCCAGAGCTGCGGCTATGAAGTCCAAATTGTAATCAACAATACTTTTCCTGATTAACTGTGCTGTAGGTCCAAAATGCTGAGGAATTTTCATGTACAGATCATTAAGTCTCCTGATCATATGCCTGGTCAAGTGTGCTATATAGTTGGTTGAGTTAATTGTCTGCAGATATTAATTGAATATGTTAGGAGTTGGAAATGATCTGGATTGCAATTTAGCTGTAAAATTGTTACCCTGTTGCAATTAGCAGTTAAAACATTCTCTCAGTGGGAGCTGCAGACTTCCCTCTGCGTGCTCTGTTCCCTTTTTTATTTGGGACGCCTCAACTCCTTTAATACTACAGTGACTCAGGCTCCAACTCCTTTGTTCCTCCCGGTGAAAGACAACAGCTTACTGTGTTGTGCATGGAAGTTTCTGTTTAAAGCTTTCCTATTCACAGGGACTAAATGGGATGCATGAAGTGGTCGTCTAGCACTGTAGTTCTGCTCAATCACCAGCTTCTTATTCATTATCAAACACAGGAAGTTGACTAATGTCTGTGTTGACATACACTGCACGTGAACTGGTACATTTCCCAGACTTGAAAACTTTTATTACTTAATATGTTTTGCAGTTGTCCTTAACCTTTTTTGGTATTTCTCCAGCTTTCCAGCCGGTACTGCACCTTTCTATTCTTTGCTGCTGCTGCCCAATTTTCCTTGGGTTTAATAAATTGTCTCTCACCACTAACAGGGAGCTCAGTGATGAATAAGCTACGGCAGAGCTTCCGCCGGAAGAAAGACGTCTACGTGCCGGAGTCAAGTCGGCCGCACCAGTGGCAGACAGACGAGGAGGCGGTTCGCAGCGGCAAATGCAGCTTTGCAGTCAAGGTGACCCTCCCTGGCTTTCCCTCACACATAAACACACCTGCATACAGAAAATTTCTCACACACATTTCACAAGCACACAAACTCACACTGACCTTACTGTGACACACTCATACTTCTGAGAAACTTGCATGTCGCCTAGCTCCCCAAGGACACTGCTTGTGATTAATCATAAGAATTCACTGAGAGTGTGAGCACAGCTTTTATCTAGGTTGCAAGATTATCTGCTGTAGTCTTCCAAACCTGTGGGATGTGTGTGCACAATTGATTTCTGGCCTCCCAAGAGTTTTCAGAACCACTTGAACCATCAAGAGAAATATACAAAATTTAAAAAATGTTCAATTATACGAGACAAATAACTTAGGGCAATGCAGCAGCTGTTAAGTCAGTAGGATGTACAGTATCTCCCTACATGCAGTCTACAGAGATTCAGAAATGGACTAACTTTACCTGCGGTGCTGCAGTTGATGAAGTGGAGAGTTTGCTGTATTGTGGCAACAAAACCTTCCACTTTTGCAAACAGAAGCACAATGGTACACTTCCTCTCATGACATGGGTCCAAATGTTCACCTCCCTTAGGTTAAAGGGGAATCGAAAACCCTCAGAGTCGAGAAAGAGAACATTTTCCTCAGAACAGATGGACTCTATGGCTGGTGAAAAGATGTGGGTTGCACATTAGCACATGTACAGGTTATGGTTTGATGTTACTTGTATGTTTGTGTAATTCTATTTTGCAGTAAGAAACAGGAAATGAAAATACCTATAGAGGGTGGAGGGAGGTAGAAGTGACTGGCATCAAAGTAAGGCGGTAGGTGGTAGAAGGGGTTTATCACTGTCTTGAGATTTTTATTAGATAGTGAAACTTGGATGTGGAAGGGGTGTCCATGTTCATGGCATCAAGTTGCGCATGCGTTTAAGTGAGTATGTGAAATGCCCTAGATTCAAGCCTTCCCCTAAGCTGTCTTCCAAATGTCCCTTAAACACACGTGCTCATACACACCTTCCCTCCCCCACCTGCTCCCCATAAATTGTCTTTCGTTGTTGTACCCAAAGCTAGATTTGTGTATCAGCAGCTACTCTGCTCGTTCTTCACACCTCTTTAAAGGTGTAGATGAGCAAGTTTTTCTCATATTTAGTTTTAATTTGCTACTTCTTCAAGTGTGCACACTGTCCTTAAAGAGGTCTTTAAAGAGGTTTTTAAAGATTGTATTAAGTGCTGTAGATACACTAGATAGCACTTAGCCTACATAGAGCAACAAAACAACAAAGCAAAACATTTTAAACTCTGGTAACTTAACCATTATTGCTGGGTTTTGCATTGTTCTAAAAATCTTATTGTAAACTTGTTAAAGCAGTAAGGGAATTGCAGAATTTCTCACCCACTGTGAGCAAAAAACAGCTCATCTTAGATTGTTTAGATTGTTCCAATTACTTCTTTGGCCACTCACACTTCTCTACCAGCCCCCCCCCCCCTGCACTGGCTTTCACCGTGCCAGTGCAACCTACCATGCTACTCCACTGTTCCCTCCTCCCCCTCCCGCTCCCCGTCTCCTGCTCTAGGTGCCTCAGAGGAGCCCAGTTGTGTGTGGGTTGGAATAGTTGCAGTGAAATTATCACTGACTGCCGCACTACAGAGTAACGAATGGGGGAGGAGATGAGGAGAGATGCAGGGGAGAGGGAGAGGGAGAGGAGAGAGAAGAGTCTGTTTCAAAGTAATGTTGGGAGGAAAAGAAGGAGACCTGGGCTGGTGAAGCCTTTAATGTTGTGGCTTGGGGCTTCCCTCTTTACAATAGTGTCTTTAGCAAACGTAGTATGAGCCCAGATTTCAATTAATTATCAAATATGAGTTTTTACCTCTGTCATTGACATGTCATGTAAAGCCACACGTGTGTTTATTTGTGTATGCATTTCTGCCTGTGTATGCTGTTTTCAAGCAGAAATCGCCTAGACAATTATTCGATTATTCATGATTCAAGGTGATTGTCAAAGCCATAAAAAGTGTAGACTTGCTGTTTTGTATGGAAATGTCAGTCTTATGAGACTGCTGAAGGCTGGAGATGGATGTGAGATTAGATTAAATTGCATAATGTACGTATATGTCCTTGGTAAGTTCAAGTTATGTAGGCTCATTTGTAAAGAAATGAAAGAGTGCGTTTTCGTGTGAGGTTGTTTTCTGCCGTTATTGGAATGGAGTCTGCAAGGCTGCTTACAGCACAGACTTTCTATTGAATCTGACAGAATTTTTTGCTGAAACTGATTTATGGCCAATACCCTCAATTAATTCCGGAAATCCATATGGATGACATCCAGAGGATTTACACCAACAAAGTCAACTCCTCCTTACTGATAGAGATATAGTATCATTTTATGTGAAATACCACCTTGTACCTGTGCCATCCTCAGACCCTCTGAGCTAGAGGTGTTGATAGGAGGATTTTGTTAATGGAGTAGCAGTTCCCCCCTGTTTCCAGTCTTGCTAGACTAAGCTAACTGGCTGCTGGCTCCAGCTACGTATTTATTGTACAGACATGAGACAAGTATCATCTGACTCTCTGCTAGAAAGTGAATAAACATATTTCCCTAAATGATTAAGTATTCCTTTAAGATAAAAACCTTAATATTCAAACAGTACAGAACTGTTTGTGCAGAAACCTCCCAGTGCTGCACTTGTATTTATTATTATTATGTTAACTCTGGCCCTTTACAGCATGAAAATCACCCCCATTCCTCAGCAGACACCAAAACTGTAGTTGCAATAACAGCAAATAAAGACAAATATCATGATAAACTTCATCTAATCCTAGCCCATGTAGGATTAGTGCCAAGTGGAACTAATCCTGGGGTCAGCCCACAAACAAACGAGGGTTTCAGAACCAAATTACCCTACACATGTACAGCACACTGTTCAGGAGATATTCATTTCTTTTTTTTAAAAGTCGCTTTTGGTGAGCGCATCTATCAAATGCAAATGTTTCAGCCTCCAGATTGGTGCTGCCAGTTAGTTACAAACAGGATGGAGTAAGATGCTACAATGAAACATCTGTTGTGACACTTCAAGCCTCCCCTGCATTTACTCATCTCACCTCAGCCACGTCTCCTGGCAGATCCCCTATTAGTGGCGCTGCTGCTTTCATTGTCCTCACTACCCACAGCTGCCTCCTCACATCAGTTTGTCTTTAACACACTTGCGTTTCTATCAGCAACCCTGTGTGTTTACGTGCCTAAGTGTATACACATGTGTATTATAATACGGCGACAGTGTGACTCACTGTTGTGGCGTCACACTCTTAAAATAGCAGGGCCAGAGGGTGGGGGTGACAGGCGTGGGTCAGCGTCACTTGCTGTGTGTGTATCTATAAGGGAAGGGTAAGGACTTCCTCTCCGGCATCGCATGCACAATGGCTTCTGGGGCGGTCAGGGTTGCGAGTCTGGAGTGACACACAGCAGGGTGTGATGCTGCTTCAGGTCGAGGAGGAGGAGGAGGAGAAGGGAGGGAGGGTTGAGCTGGAGGAGGCCTTTTCCGTTTATATTTTAGTTGCAGTTAAACTCACTCACATAGGATTTCAACATAATGTAAATGTGAGGATTTGATGGTTTTCTCTGTCATACGAGATGGTAAAGTGAATGTGATTGGGCTTTGAACTGCCAGTGGGACAAAACAAGACATTTGAAGACATCAACTTGGGCTGTGGGGAATTATAATTGACATTTTTCATTGTTTTATGATATGTTAATTAAGAAAATTATCTCCAGATTAGTAGTAATAATAAAAAATATTTGTTATCTGCAGCCTTAACTTAAAGTATAAAGAACAGCTTAATTATGAAAGCAACAGCTTGTGGCCTTCAGGATGGGGATGACCCTGATGACAGCCAAAAGCTGAGATGCACTGATCTTATAATAAAGTTGTTCTTTATATAGTGTTAGTAGAGGCTGTTTTTATTTTGGGTGACGTGCATTGGCCACATACTTAAAATACAAGCTATATAAAGATCAAATAATTGCTTGAAATTTTTGAATGTAATTAATTGTCTTTTTGTGTGTGATGTCAAAATATCAGATTCAGGTCAGGTTTCCAAGTCCACATGAACACATAGGAGATTGGTCTCCATGCTGAGTGTTGTCTTGAGTAATACCTTCTCCATTGAATCACACACTTTTGCATCCACCCACTTCCCCATTTATATTTCTCGGGAACAGTTTAGCATTTTCTTTGTGGACAAAATTAGAGATCAACTAGGGAGCAATTGAACTGTGATTGACCTCAAAATGGTAATTAATTAGGTGTGTAAATCACCAGTGCCAGTGTACCAGGGGGTATTAGACAATCTGGACTCATTTAAATACCCAATCTATTTCCAGAGTTTATTATTGTACCCTTACTTAAACTTCAGTTGAGATAGCCACGGGAAAGGTTTGTCACAGCATTACTCAACTCTTTCTCTCTCCCTCTGTGTCTCCTGCAGTACCTGGGACATGTGGAGGTAGAGGAGTCCAGGGGGATGCACATCTGCGAGGATGCAGTGAAGCGGCTTAAGACGGTAGGTTTCTCTAGAAAATCCCTCTGTACTTCTAGGAACGAGTCTGCTAACTGCCACACATCCTACTTCCTTTTTATCTGCTCTTTCTCTTATCTTTTCTTCCATTAATTTCCTTCTCTACGATACAAATATCTATTTCATGGCAGCCCTCCTCTTGTCTGCCAGTAGACAGTTTTGCTCTCCTTAGAGCTTCATCACTGTTTATTCCGGCCTAGTCTTCTCTGTGCATAGAGGTCTGAGTGTGGTTGATTGTTACCATTTGTCAGTGAGGGTCTCCACCCAACTTAACCTTCAGGCAACCTCCAGGGTTGTCAGGGTCTGCTCTGAACGTCCCTTCCTCTCCATACACTGCTCTCAGTCAGAGCAGATAAGCCGGTGTGTATTTCCTGCTGCAGCAGATTCCGACGGAGTTGCGCAAAAAGAACAAATTCCAGTTTGGGGAGTAGGGGAGGGGAATGGGGGAAACTGCGGAGCAATTGCTTTTCCATGTTGTCAGTTGTTTGCCAAGGCCCCACCCAGGTTATAAAGTCCTGTGGGTAAATGAGGTCGATTCTCTGAAGTCAGAGCCAAACCTGAGTCGACAGGTCTGCTTCTGGGGTCTGTCTCTGCATGATTAGAGCCTGTTCAGGAGAATCCGCATGTCATGTCTCGGGACAACAAAAGTTATGAAACTCCTGTTTGAAGAGTAACTGATTAGCTTTCAGTTTCAATTTAAGATGACTCAGGCTAATTAAGAATTCACACCCTGTTTCTCCTGTTATCAGGACGTATTCTTCTTGCTCCATGGAATTGTGTAAAGGGCCTTTTAAGTTGTATTGCATGTTCTACTCAATGAGCTGTTGAAGCCTACTTGAGCTACTGAGAGCCATTTGTTAGTGTGATTATACTGAAGGACATGCTTGAGAGTAATTTTATATTTTATGAGAACAGTTTAATGGACAGTAAAACACTTTAAATTTTCATTCCAGTTAAAATAGAACAGTGTAATAAAGCAGAAGTTACATAATGCAAATAAGAGAACACACACTCAAACACACACACTTGGTTTTATATTTACATAAATGCACACGTATTCACACTTCGACTCATATGATGACACATTTGGGTACAGGGCATACACACACAGTTTTATTAGAAAAAAACTAGTATATGCATCGTTTCCGTGAAAGTCGGTGTCACACAACACACACACATGCTCATACAGCACAATGTTTTCATACAGTGTATTTTCTCACAAACATGCACATACTTGTAGACACCATGTAGCAGTGTGTGTGTGTGTGTTTGTGTGGGAATTTACACACACAGTTTCAATGTCACACAGTAGCACAAAACACATTTGTAGCACACACTCTGACAGGGCTCACAGAGGAACACACACAGGAAGAAGTGTACCCGGACATACTGCGTAACACACTCACATATACATGCTCATATAGTGAATACACAAAACTTGAACACACACATACAAGCCTGACAAGCACACACACACACACAGCAGGACACACATACCGGTGCTTGATGAGGTCACATGGTGTACACAGAGCCCGAGGCTGTGAGATCTTATTGAGTTACAGTCATTTTAACAAGGCGGACAAAATGGAGCCAACTCAAAAGGAGAGGCGGGTGCCTCTGCCTTCTGTCCTCCTGCGGGCCGCAGCTCTCTGACCCTCCTCAACCTAATGACATTTCCTCCTCTGTCTAATCTGACATTTTACTCCCTCGATTCCTCACTACCCACAGATGTTATTTGAAAGCTAGCACAGGCATGACTTTATTGATCTGCGTTTATAATCAGGGAGGGAAATTAACGCTAGCCTCCTTTCAAAATATGAGTCAGGCTGGCATCATTTCATGGTCTCCTTGTACACATTATCTTTCCTGCTTAGTGACCTTCTTCCAGTTGAGTCCTGACATTGACATAGTTTACCTGATCTGTGTGCCTTAAGGGTGCGTTTTACAAGAAACCACTTACACATTGCAGAATTTTCTTTCCCTGTGTGCCTGCCTACACTTGAGGATTGTTGTTTCCTTCCTTAAGTTTGCTGTCTTATCCCATACACTTTACACTGATATGCCAGTCATCACACAGGTAAAATAGCATTTTACGGGTTACAAATACTGAATCTTCACTATTTAAAAATTTATAATAGAAGAGTCTTGATATTTGCTTACATTCAGCACCGCAGCTGAGAGCAGTGGAGCAACAAAAGCGTTGTGCTGCATTACATTGCTCTGCACTTTCCATTACTCTAATTTTTCTCTTCTCCATTGTAATTAGTTTTGCAGTTAATTCATTTCAGAGTAGGATTGTATGGTTTAAAGCCTGCCATGTTGCCATCCCGTGTTGCTCTGTCTGCAATGATCTATGTAAAAAGAATAATGTAATAATTGGACTGACAAAATGAGGTTTGAATCAGGGGTTCTTGACTGGTGGTTTGTATCACTGATGCTCAGAGGGCAGCCATAATGTCATGTGAGGTCTCTGTTAACAGTTTTACAGACATCTTTTCTTACAGTGGCGCTTTATGGGAAAAATGGGAGCAAGGCTGATTTTGTCTCAAATAGCAGAGCAGAACTCACTGACTTACAGTATGACTACCCCTGATGCCAATTATTCATGTCAGACCTAGACTGTCCAGACCAGACCAGCCCCCCCCCCCAAACAGATGTACAATTAGCAAGGCCCTGATAGATCCCAGTTCATCCTCACCGACTCTTCAATTAGCTAACTGTTGTTGCCAGGCAACAAATACAGTCCGTACAAGTTGACATAATGTGAGTTAATATTACTCAGCTGTAAACTCTATTTCCAGGAACTAATAACTAAATTGTTCAGGAACCAGACCCACACCTGTAGGTACTTAATGTCTGATGTGGGCTGATGAGAGGATGCTATTTCCTGAAAATCAGCTCACAGCAGCCACAACACCAACACAGTCTGGCAGCATCAGCACTTAAGGTTTTGGGGCCGGCTAGAGAGATGAAGAGCAACAGAGTGAGTTGATACTCTCTGATGCATAAGTAGGAAAAACATGGGAATAAATGTGCTGAGATTTTTTCCTGTATGTGCCCTGTCCTGGAGGGTGCGTGTTGGTCTAGCTGTCAGTCAGTATGTATTTCTGCGTGTGTGACAGCTACAGCTCTGAGCTGACTCCCATTGTTTTTCCCAGCAGCCTTTGGGATGGTAATGAGAGTTTTCTCGCAGCTCTGTGACCTGTAACTCAGAGGGGAGGATGGAGGCGAGTGGAGGAGGAGGCTGCATTGCGGCACCGTCAACCTCCAAGCTGCCCCTGTGCGTTGTCATCATGACATCACTTCCTGCTGTTGCTGTTGGCCAGTGGCCCAGGGTTGGAGGTGTATTCTGTGTTTTATCAGTGGGAATGTTTTAGCTGTTACTCAGGAGCTCATAGTGACCTGGAGTGTTTCCTCTGTGTAGACTGGGTGG
Organism: Lates calcarifer; assembly: GCF_001640805.2. Lineage (NCBI taxonomy): Eukaryota > Metazoa > Chordata > Actinopteri > Centropomidae > Lates > Lates calcarifer. The sequence continues at coordinate 20,456,347 of NC_066851.1, read as the reverse complement.
GGCACCCCACCAAGAGATGCTGACATACTGAAAGAATTTCAATTGTATTTGTACAACACCCAGTAGCCTCCAGGTACATTATTGACAATGTTTCCAAGTTCATCAGATGGTGTGTTTGTAAGCCAGTGGTTTCAGTGAAGACTTTTAGTGTGGTATGAAAAGTCTCAGATGCCTCCACCCCCACTAAAGATATTTCCTGAGTAAATACCAAATGTGGGAAGTTACAAAACACAATCTTCCCTCAACCCAGAGCTGCATCTGCTCTTAGGGAATTCTCCAATCATGTCCTGAACTCAACTCAACACAAAAACTGACCACAAAAAATAAACAGCTACTGTAAGCATTGTGAATGTGTCTTATTGGCAATTGTCCTCTCTCCTATAGCAAGCCTGCAGGGTGGTGGTGTTTTATTCTTTGACAACCTGTCAGGTAAAGTAACAGGATGACGTAAACTCTATCTTGGAGCAGAGATATATGCAGCAAAGGTTTTAAGGTGTGACCTGTTGCACAAAGTAGGTCTGTCATAGATGTTACGCAAAATGTGTGATTCGTTGTTGCACATCCTGTTGGTGGTTTGTGTTGTTTTTTGCTTGCAGATTTACTGTAAGCCACCAGCTGGTAGTGTCGCTAAAAGGCTTTGACTGTGGGTGTTAATGTTGTCTATTAAAAAGAGGTCAGTTATGCACAACTTGAACAACACAGAGGCAAAACTTGTTGGCTACAGAGTTCGTTTCCTGCTTCAGTTGTTTCATTTTTGCCTTATTGGCGTCACCTTGATCTTTCAAAACTCAGCTATCTTCTCTGCCCAGAAAGCTTTTTCCCCTACTGTAGTTTCATCACAATACACGCTTTGAATACCTGAATATTGTGTTACCTTTTTGTTGGTGTTATACATTTTTTTTGTCTTTTTAAGCAGGTTTTTATTGCAGAGAAATGCCTCCAAATCCCCCTCCCCCCACACCGCCCTCCCATTCTAGTTATCTTAACATTGTAGATATTTTTCCCCCTAACCACCTATCTTACTAATACTAGCTGTGCTGGCTCTGCCATCATCTGCATGTCTGTGTGGTTCTCAGAAATGCACACACACACACACACACACACACACACACACACTAACAAGCGCTTAGCTCATTCCAAATGAATCTCCAGTGCTGGTTAACACGTTAAATCATGCATTAACATGGTGCTCAGAGTGCTGTCTCCACCATAGCTGTGTGTAACAGGAGCAGAGTGGCACTCCTTTTCACAGCTTATGGGGAGGAGAGGAACTCTGAGGGAGCAGGGGGAAAAGTGAGGATTAAGGCTAGGCTGGGCTGGGTCTGATTGTGGTGTCTTTATGTGGTTGCGGCAGCCTAAACTTGACCCTTGACTCCGGCTGACCAGTGAACAGTCACAGGCTTGGTTCAGAGGTCAAACTGCCGTCTGTGGGAATCTGTTTCTGTCTGCTGAACAACTAAGGAAGGCCCACGTCTCGGTCTAGGAGTCAGAGGAGAAAGAATGAAATGGGATTATTATCCCCTCCACAGACACACACACCTGAAGGTCTGCCATCTTTATCTCCTCTGTCCAGGCAGCTTGGTTTGCTGTCTTAGCTGTGCTACTGTTGTAGTTTTGCAGGGTTGTTGTTGTTGTTGTTTATTTCAATCACAAGAACTTAAGGGTGTCATTCCCTGCTGTCAGGAGGATCTTTTGGGAACAGTAATGTGGTTTATTGGCTTCCAGGGTGGTAGTACTAACAGTGATCATCATAAAGACAATAACAATCACAGTATCACCCATTAAAACATCTATCAGTATGGAATCACGTGGAGCTACCTGATCCATTGACTCACTCACTCACCCACTCTCTCACTCACTCATAACCCAGTTTCACTTTCACCAAAAAGAAATCCCAAATCAAATCCCTTCCCGTGGGCTCCAGACAATTTTTAGACTTCCTAGGTAACATTTTCATGCCTTGTTCCTCCCTCCGTCTCACCCGCTCCTCTCACCCACCCTCCAGGACAGGAAATTCTTCAAAGGATTCTTTGCAAAAGTAAGTTATTGCTTTGTGTGTCTGAGTGTGTTTCTCTTTATTATTAGCATCATTATTGTTATTATTATTATTATTATTTTTCTTCCTCTCACATAACACTTCACCCTTTGATCGTGTTTGAAGGCTGGAAGAAACACACATACACACACTTGTACACCGGGGAGAAATCTGTCTGGAGAGAGACAAACACAATGATGCATGTGTCTGTGAGCAGGTGGGGTGGTTTAGGCTGGGGCGGGGCACTTTGTGTTTTGTGTGTGTGTGTGTGTGTGTGTGTGTGTTTTTGTATTAATAGGCGTGCCTTCTCTCCCTTCAGCCCTTCTTCCATGAACCAAGAATGGAACAATGAACAGCTTGTGTGAATGAGCATTTCCTTTTTGTGCACAGATATTTTATTGTTGTTTTTCTAACCAATGGGGCCACCACTGTCGACTGCATCAGTGCACCAAATCTCATACCAATCTTCTTATTTCTTTTATTAAATTTTGGGTACTAGTGAATGACACCGCACTCAGAAAAACAACTCCTGACTTGTGTCTTCTCTTTTTGTCTCTTACCTGGTGCTTTCTCTTTATTTACAGGTGTGCTTTGTGTGTGTGTTGAATAGGTACCAAGGATTGGTACAAAGGGAAGTAATCTTGGGGGATATTGATAGACTGGAAAAGTTTCTTTGTTTCTTAACTCGTCCCTGTTCCTGTTGTGTGTGTGTTTGCAGGCTGGGAAGAAGCCAGTGCGGGCTGTGTTGTGGGTGTCGGCAGATGGTCTTCGTGTTGTAGACGACAAAACAAAGGTAATAAGTCCCTTCAGTCCTCTATCACAGGCTTGATCAAAAAGAAAGGGCTGCCAGAGGAAGTACACATGGCTTTAGCAGCTTTAAAGGTTGAAGCTGCTGAGCTGCAGCAGTTAATAATGGTGGTGGAGCTACTATACTTCTGGTCTAGTGACCTCCAAAAGGCCCTCTTTGGATACATGTACTCAGTGCACCTGCAGGAGAAGAAAAATAAGTTGAGCAAACAGTTTCACATTAAAGGTCACATTGACACCTGCTGGAAAGCTCTGGTACTGCATCAAACCATGACCCTTAAAATGGTCACAGCATCTCTACAGCTTTAAGAGAACTGGGGCACATTCAGTCTCAAAACAGTTTGCATCATTTTGCTACAGAAAATTATCTAAAATTTTATTTTATTACCCAAAAAATGTTTTTTTATTTTAGACTTGAAACCTAGTGACAAACAATCCGCAGATAAAAGTGACAAGTGCTGTAGTTTGTGAAAAGATAAGCCTGGTCTGTTCTGTTATTTTAATTTATGATCCAGGATTCTTTCTTGAGTGAGACATAATGTGTTCAGTGTTGCCTTTATGTGAGGATTCAAGGTCATGGTTGTGATTGGATGCAGCCTGGTGATTCTGGAGCTGGTAGGAGCTCAGTCTTATTTGAGCCCTCTTGCCGGGCCTTCTCTCTGAAGTACTGTGCAATCATTCATCCCACATTTTGAACTGACTTGAGTGAGACTCACTTAACTCCTCCCTTGACCATAGGTTTTAAGCTCATGATAATGAGGTGGTGGTTGTTCTTTTTTGCAGGACCTGATTCTGGACCAGACAATAGAAAAGGTGTCATTCTGCGCTCCGGACCGGAACTTTGAGAGGGCGTTTTCTTACATCTGCAGGGATGGCACCACACGGCGCTGGATCTGCCATTGTTTTATGGCCATCAAAGACTCAGTGAGAAATCACTCTGAAGCCTCATCACTAATGCATGTTATGAAGTGTAAGATGGGGAAAACAACCACCTTACACTGTACAATCCTGTGTTTCCCAAGTCATTTGAAAAATGTAGTGTACATTATTGAAAACTAGTGTCAAACCAATCAGTTGATTGATCAGTGGATTAACTGACAGAAATTTTTAATCAACTAATTGTTAGATAAACATTAATCAAGCAAAAACATCAGATATTCTGTTCTCAGCTTCCCACGTGTGGATTTAAAACGCTAAAGTGAGCTCATGCAAATTATACCTTTACATTAATTTCACACTTCGACTGGCAGTGATTGTAGTGATTTTCTGTAGTGGTTCATCGCTGCTGAATTAACACAAGAGAAATCGAGCCCAGCAGACCTTTATTTATTTATTTATTTTTAACATTGTCTCTTTTCAGGGAGAGCGTCTCAGTCACGCCGTGGGTTGTGCATTCGCTGCCTGTCTGGAGCGAAAACAGAAACGGGAGAAGGAGTGTGGGGTCACGGCAACCTTTGACGCCAACAGAACCACTTTCACCCGGGAGGGCTCATTTCGTGTTACTACAGCAACAGAGGCAGCAGAGCGGGAGGAAGTCATGAGGCAGCTACAGGATGCTAAAAAAGGTCTGTATTCGTTTTTGTTATTCCCTGACCTGGGAAAATGGTCGGCCAGTTTAACCAAGGTCTTGCATGCAAAATTTACATTTAGAACATGTTTCATATGTTCAAATAATTTTGCATGTTTGAACCTTTTACTGAAGAAATTCAAGAGACATTATCCTGAAAACACATTTGTAAAATTTTGGAAAGAAACCTTTCACTTGGATTTATTTGGAATTTCCTGGAACAGCTGTTGTTTTCTGTGAAGTATTATCGTCTTAACGGTGTCCTTCTCTAACAGCAGAGACGGATGTGAAGGTTGCTGGGAACTCGGCCACCAGTGTGACAAATTCCTCAGCACACCATACAGGAGGTTCACCATCCCCCTCGTCCTCCCCGCCTCTGTCTGTGCCCACGCTGGGACCTCAGGCGATACCCCGCAGACATGCGCCGGCCGAGGCTCTTGCCAGGCAGGGCTCCTTCAGAGGATTCCCGGCCCTCAGTCAAAAGACGTCTCCCTTCAAACGACAGCTGTCACTGCGCATGAACGAGCTGCCCTCCACCATGCAGCGCAAGTCAGATTTCCCCATGAAAAATACAGGTAAGTCCTGTGAGCAACTGTCTGTGTCCCCAGCTCTGTTGTTGTTCCACACAGCTAGACAGATAACTTTCAAGTACACTGTCTGTTAGGATTATTTGCAAGGATCCACCATAAGTCTCACAGAACAGCAGGATAAGAGGTTTTCTTTTCAGTCTGGTTTTTGAAATACTTTGAGTTTTTGGATTAGTGACTAATCCAACATAAACACATTCCCAGAACAAAACTATTTCCCGTCTTCTAATGGAGTGATGACCTTTATCTTATGTACTTCAAGTGAAGTTCTCCCCTGTTTTATTTCTGGCTAACTTTTCTCTGGTGTCCTCCTGTAGTACCTGAGGTAGAAGGTGAAAGTGACAGCATCAGCTCGCTGTGTACTCAGATCACAACAGCATTCAGTGGACCCCCAGAGGACCCCTTCTCTTCAGCACCAATGCCCAAGCCAGCCTCATCCCCACAGTCTCCTGTAGCACCAGGTAAAACTTTTAGTGATTCTGACAACTCACTTGATTGGTTACAGTGTTCCCGCCAGCTGTGCGTGTTGTGAGAGGCTCTGATTGAATTTGTGTTGTGGTGTGATTCAACTACAAAGTTTCATGTAGAGAAATGATATATTATTGCGTCTCTGCTTTTCACTATCATAAGGTTACATTAAATTGTCATTGTGTGCTAGCTGGGAAGTTGATTAAGATAATTGTCTAGAGACCGAGGATGCTTAGAATGAGCATAATCAACTGCACAACCATTTTGCATTTGCCAAGCAAAACTGCCATGTTCAGTAGGGAAATGAAGTACACACTAATAGATAAGTTGTTGCTGCAGATGACAGCCATAAGTTATTTGTGGCCAACTTTTTTGGGCAACAGTCTCATTCGTTGCTCGCATTTTGGCTGAATTTTCAGGCAATTTGACTCCATATTAAATGAAAACAGACTTTCACAACTCAATGAATATGTTGCTTGCAATTTCAGTTTGCTGTTAGAGAATGTGCCTGCTGACATTTTATCATGACTAAATGTATAACACTTATTTTACATGTATGATTAACACTTATTAAACTGCTAATTAACTGCACGGTAACATTGCGCATGTCTAACAAAAGATCGGACCACGACATCCGACACACAAGCTTGCTTTGTACTAGCATCTCTCTTTTATCTGCTGTAGTGAACGGCACAGCTCCTGCCTTCTCTGTTGCTGCTACTGCTAACCCCCCAGTTATGCCCCCCGCTCTGCCTGCTCGAGAAACTAACCCCTGGGCTAAGACCCCAGCAGGGGCCCCGGCCTCAGCACAGCCAGGTAAGCAGCTCTTCAGGAAGATTAAAAGTCTGCATGTCACAGGACTCCATGAGAGTCTGATACTGAAATGAAAAATCTGTGCTAGTGTGTGTCTAATTGGAGTTATTAGAAAGGATAAAGTTCCTCTCATTATAATAGTTATTGGGATACAAGAACTAAATGTCAGTAAGTTATTGGTCCCACCAACACATGCTTACTTTCATTGTACATTTTTTTATGATTCAGAGTTAAAATCACTTAAACCAGAGGTTTTCATATTGAGCGGAGAGAGAGACAATACTGCATGAGGTGCAGGGCACAGGTGTATTCAGGTGTTCTTAACAACAGATTGGTAATCATTGTAGTCTGGCCCACTCATCAACAAATTCAGCAACTAGAACTGTAGAAGTGGCAGTGGCATAGAGCTCACTGAAGCAATTAAGGTACTTTAAAACCCTTAGCACCTGATTGTCTCAGTTTGCGAGTGCTCTGTTTCAGTCATAACTCAGTCAAATCTGTTCACACAAGTACTGTACACTTCAAGGATTTCCATATCTCTGTTGTTTATTACATAAATTAATAAACATCAAAAATCTGCTTAGAAATCACAGAAAAAAAAGTGCCAGTTTGCCAAAATGTAGATGGAGGAGTTTGTGTGTTTTTTCAACTACACACTTATGTAATATACTGTATCATTCTCCCTGTTAGATGTTTGGTTTATTCACTGACTTATTTTGCCTTTTCTGTGTCATTCTGACAACAGGAAGTGACTGGTCATCCTCTACTCCAGTGATAGTAGTGCCCCCTACATCCTCCCCAGCCATATCCTCTCACAAACGAACGCCATCAGAAGCAGACCGGTGGTTAGACGAAGTCACCAAGTCTGTCCGGGCTCCGCAGCCAAATCCAGTCATGGCAGCAGCATCGCCTCCCACTCAGCCGTTCACCGCTCCTGTGCCGATACCTGTGGCATCTGTTCCCTCTGTTCCCTTCATGTCTTCTCTGCCCCCTGCCGTGCCCATGTTGCCCCCTCGCCAGCCCGCCTTCCACGCTCAGGCTCCAGCCTCCTACCCAATGTCCAACGGGCTGCCGTTCCCTCAGCCCAGCGTGCCTGTGGTCGGTATCACCCCTTCACAGATGGTGGCTAATGTGTTTGGCTCAGCCACGCAACCCCAGCCGTTCCCTGTACCAGCCTCTACGACACCCCAGCATGACACCCAGGCTGTCGGCAGTATCAGCCCGTTCATCAAACCCCCACAGCCCACTGCCATGAACCCTGTTCACCTCCAGCCATCCAATGGCAGTGTGACCTTTAACGGGGCAGACAACTGGGCTGCTCCGTCCCAGCTCGCTCCATCCTCCCCAGCCACGCAGCCGCCCCCACAGCAGCAGGAAGATGCCTTTGAGGCCCAGTGGGCAGCCTTGGAGAGCCGCTCGCGCCAACGCACCACACCATCCCCGACGAATCCCTTCTCCACTGAGCTGCACAAGACCTTTGAGATCCAGCTCTGAAGACTGTGGTTGAGATGGCAAAGTACTGGACGATAAGGAGTGAGAGCAGGTAATTGACTACAGAGGAGAGGGGAATGTCTACCTGCCTCTCTTCATCTCACTTTCAGTGGACAAGCTCAGCGGGGCTGAAAAGAACTGGCAGACAGTGGAGAGCAACGGGTGAATCAACAGGGAGCAGAACTCTGTGCAGCAGTGAGGGGAGGAAAAAAAAAACTAAAACAGGTTGCAGTTAACAAGGGTGCAGTTCCCCAGGCATTTCGTTAGCATTGTCTGTATTGTTTTGTCTGTACCGAGCCACGCCCACGCCCCTGTCAGCCCCCCTACCACCCACCCAGGTGTGGTGGTTCCCGTCCCCTGCCCTCCTTCGCTTGGTCCAGCTCCCAGCGCCCCCTGTTGACAGAACGAGACCTCCCTCACCTGGCAGAGGAACTGCAGCACTGAGAGAACTCAGCTTCCAGATGAAAAGTTCTCGTTAATAACTTCCTGAATCAGAAGAATGGAGTGAGACAATGCCAAAATCTTTATTTTTATGCATTAAGTATATTTTAAATAGCTTTGGAATCTAACAGAAGAGTTGTAAGTAATCTTGCCAAAGGCACAGGCTAGCTACAATGAGACAAGTTTATGTTCGTGTATACAAGAAATGACCCTATATATTATACATAAATATATATATATCTATAAAGAATCTATACTGTACACACAGCTCACAGCAGTGCTAATTTTTAATGTGATGTAAAGAGATTTTGTGAAGGGACAGCTGCTTTACTTTTGTGTTTTATTGTTTTATTTTTGAAGAAAAATCTCTTTATTGCCGTCTATTGCATCCTGTGATTGGATGTGAAGCATCTCACTGTAAATATGGTATCATTGCAGCAACAATCAATGTGGACCTAGCAATGGTGGTGGTGCCCAACTGGTTGCCTCTCTTACCTGTGCTCAGTTTTCAGTAGTTTAGTACACATCAGTACATCACATTTTACTCCCTCTGTCTTCATTGTCATTCTGTTTTGTGTGGTAACGATCTTGTTTTTTATTTAACACCGTAGGATGTGTCATCTCCTGTTTCTCCGCCTCTTGTATTATTTTTTATTTTTTTTGTTGATGATTTCTTTAAATTTTTGTTTTGCACAAGCACTAAAGTAGATGATTTGACCTCACAGGTGACCTTGATCAACATGGGTTAGTCAGTTGTGGTGCTGCAGTAGCTGAGAAGCTGCATGCTGATCTGCCCTGACCTCCGTTAGCCTGCTGTGGTTCTGATGGTCAGCAGAAAACTACAGGGAGATACGTTTTCATCTCTCACTGTCTGATTTCTCTCTGTCATGTTTTTATTTTTATTTTTTAAATCAAACCTGTGAATATGATCTATTCTCTGATCTATTTTTCCATTTTGTAATTATTTCATTACTTTATTCCACTTCTTTGGAGAAATATTGAAGCTAAAAGATTGAATAAATTGATGGTGGTAGAGGAAAATATTCTGTGTGTTCCTGAATGAATACCGTTTTTTCTTTTTTATGTTATTGTAAATTGAGTATTTTTGGGTTTGAGGCTGGTTGTTAGACAAAACCAGCAATTTGAGGACATCTGTTGGATCTACAGTGTTCTTTTTTTTCTTTTTTTTTTTACTTTTTATTGTTATTATAAATATTATGTCTGAGCCCTAGTACAAGCACATACTTAAAATACTAAACTTAAATAATATTTAATGAATATTAAGGTAAAAGAAAAGGTAACAGGTGAGTACATTGTGGTCATAAAGTTTCAACATGAAACTTCACAATCACCACTTTTAAATTAAAAATAAACATGTAAATTATGTCCGACTGTTTTCCAATTAAACAACATCGTAAAAGCTAAGCTTTACCGGTTGCATTGGGCTGTTGGTCCATCCCGCCACCAGGCGGCGCTGTCCAGAGAGCTGCATCCCGGTGCAGCAGCGTCATTATAAATACAGCTGGGGAGACATGGGCCAGCTCAACGAAGAAAAACAAGTGTACATGTGTGTCAAACTGGCGTGGTGTTGGTTAGTTACGTAAAGGTAAGATGCAAAATGAATATATCAGCACGCCAGCGTACTGCTCTGCTGTTACGTAGTCATATGTCCAGTTAGGTCCAAGGTCGCCGGGCTGTACAAGCCGCAGAGTTAACGAATTTACCCGGCTAGCTGCAGCGGCTAACAAGCTAACGGTGGTTTTACTTCGCCATAACGAGAAAAGCTGGTCAGAATAATGGCAGAAAATAATGCTGGGTAGTCTCACTTTAAACAAATTTCCACGAGAAGGAGGAAGGTAATCCGGTTTAATTTTTGACCCTTGAACCAGCTAATGCTAACAGAAGCTGCGTTAACCGTTAGCTGTCAAGTGATAGCTCAACTTTAACGGTTGAATGGCAACACACGAGAGTTTCGTTTTGTATTTGAACTCGTTAACCCCACAGCTTAGTCATATAACTTTGTCATCTGTTAAACGTGTGCTTTATAATTACTATGACTTTATGACAAAGCTTCTGTCTCTACCTAGTTAGTGTGGACGAGACCCACGTTAGCGAGCTAGCTCGTAGCTAACGTGACATAATTTGACCTGTGGCAGGTGTCACAGCAAATTCTGTGACCTGTTCAACTGTGTGACCCTATGAAAAAGTCAACTGTCATGCATCTGCAAACTTTAGCTGTTTCTGATCAGGTCTGTAGAGCCTGAACACCTCACCTGGCGATATCTGCTCGACCTCTGGTCATGGTTGCACATGCACAGATTTCTGTACACATTTACAGATTCTTGAACACAGTCACTGAGTACACACAAATTGAGATACAGAGATACACAAGTCTCCACATACATTTGTCCAATGGTATTGCTAAAGTAATTCCCCCGGATTTGGTTGTTTTCATGTAATGACAAATAGTGAGCCATCTGTCCCTCCTACCAAAACTATCACCTAGCAAAAGCAGAGGATTTCCATTACATAGCTCCAAGCTGTGCACAGTTCTTCCGATTTGTAACATCAAATACTGCCTCCCACGGCTGCAACTGACCACTATCGATGATTATCTTCTCAATTATTTGTTTTGTCAATAAGATGTTAGGATGAAAAGACAGAATATCCATCAGGAGTGACAGCTTCTGATGTCTTGTTTTATCCAAAAGATATTCAGTTTACTGGGAAGTAAAACACAGAAAATGTGAATATTTGTTAGACTGGAAACAGCATTTTTATCTTTCTTTTATTATCTTTTGTGCATTTTTGCTTCATAATTAATTGAATATCAAAATAGTTAAATTAACCTAGTATCCTAACCTAGTACAGTCACAGATTCTGATGCACCAGAACCAGGATCACATTGCATCATCTATGACCCTGTCTAAATATTGTGGAAACACCATGTGTGTATGTAAGAGCTTTAATATTACTGCTGTTACAGTTTATTAAAGGCGGATATGTGGTGTTTGCTTTTTTTCCCTTCCAGAGGGATGCCGTGCCAGTCCAGATCACAGAAACAGAGCCAGGTTTATATGGGATCCCACTGACACAGGAAAGGTAAAACATCACTAATCTTTTATTAACAAACAAACACTTTGGGAGCTGCACTGAAGGCAAAATATGTGTATGTTTTTTGACTCTAGGTTTGCACTTTTCAGTCTGTTTAAAATCACTACAAGTCAACATGTCTCATCGAGGGCCTTTAACTGCCGTCATAACAACAGTACTAGGAGCAACCTTAGGAGGGCTGCTTATATGGCGAGTTTACCGAACAAAAAGGAAGAGGCTGCCTTCCATCCAGAAGGTGGCTGATCCTGTGGAGGCTCCACGTCCTGTGGAAAAGGAGTATCAATACGGCCAACTTCAAAACCTTGTAGAGAAAGAATTCAAGGCTGTGGAGTGTCAGACCACACAACTGCCCCCTCCTGTACAGATCCCGTCTTCTGAACAGCTTCTGGGAGTGAAACCAGTTATGGTGAGCTCTGAAGAGGAATGGCAGCAGCTGTGGCCACTGATGCAAAAGGAGCTGTCAGTCCTCCCTGTGCTGGGGCTTGACTGTGAATGGGTAAAGACGAAAGGCGTAAGAAATACCTTTTGCATGTTTTAAAATATGAAGAGGAAAAATCCACCCTGAATGATTCAGCATCCTGATTTGTACCCTGTGTTTGGACTGTTTTGTTTGTTTGGTATACATGCTTCATTGATACATTATTTATCACATTCATTTTTCAGTAAGAAATACATAATATTCACTGATAGACTCTTTTCTGCTTTGCTTTCCCATATATAATAGTAAATTGAATGTCCTTGGATAGATCCAAAATGCAAACTACAAACAACCCCAAAAATGCAGTTCATTTTAATTTTGACAATTCTGTACCAATGTAAAATTATCAGAAGGGTTGAATTTTCCTTTAAAAATCCTTTAACATTTTCAAGTGGCTCACACTCTGGTCTGACCTGGTTTCTGTTTCCTGTTGCAGGTCTCCGTGAAGGGCCAAGCCTCTGCTGTCTCCCTGTTACAGATGGCCTCGTATTCAGGTCTGTGTGTCCTGGTGAGGCTGCTGCCGTTTCGCAGCGGTCAGCAACCATTCCCGCTCAGCTTAATAGAAGTCCTCAGAGATCCACACATTTTAAAAGTTGGTGTCGGTTGCTATGAAGATGGCAAGCGTCTGACGCGTGACTATGGTCTGTCCCTGTCCTGTACTGTCGACCTGCGCTACCTTGCTTTAAGACAAAGGTAGAGGTTGCTTGTTGATGCTTGACGCCCTTTTTCTTAGATAACAGATGACTTTTGGCTCTTCTTTGTTGTTAATCAGACTGTGAGAAGTTATTTATCTGAATTGAAAATGATTGTTTTAAATTCTATCTCCATTTTCAGGCAAGCTACAGTGAACAATGGCCTCAGTCTGAAGTCCCTGGCAGCAGATCTGTTGAATGTCTCTCTAGATAAATCTCTGGAGCTGCGCTGCAGTGACTGGGAGGCAGATCAACTGACGCTGGAGCAGGTAGTTATTCATTTAACCACAGGATTTCTAACATTTTTTATATTACTAATTTTCACCTCTACCACAGTAAATAAATCAACAAAGCAGAGATGGTATCTAATGGGAGGATTTATTCTGGGTGTCCCTGGCTCCAGAATTAATTTTCTCTATAGACAGTGACTCACAGTTGGAGTCCTGCCACAGCTGAGATGGGTATAAAACAGAAAAAGATCATTACAAGAAAACTCTAAGTCTTTGTTGTTTGCTCACTCCAGATGACTTACGCAGCCAGAGATGCCCAAGTCTCCATTGCTCTCTTCCTCCGTCTCCTCGGCCTCCACTCTGAAGCCGGGCCCGTCTCTTCCAGCGGGAGCTCCTACTCTGAGTTGGCCACCCGCTGCCAGGGCCTGGTGGACGTGCCCTTCAGGGGCCGAGGAGATGGAGACGACAGGGCCGCCGATGGAGAGAGGAGGCGGAGGACGCGGAAACCACCCACTTATGAAAGCCCAGAGTCTGGAGATCAGCAAGTCCCAGACCCTCGAAAAAATAACAAGAGGAAACCACTGGGTGTGGGGTATTCTGCCAGGTGAGGGGGGGTGAACTATGTCAAAAGCCAATAAACAGTTTCACCTAAATCAGCTAAAAATTTACCAGTTTTTATTTTTTATTGTCTATAAAATGTATCATCACTGGCACATGAGTTTGGGGAAACTCTCATGCCTTTAGTATGTAGTTTTGTTTCAGGTGAAAAACTGATTTTAGTTAAATACATTTTAACTGATGCAAATCCAAAGTTTTTAACAGACTGAAGACTTTAGTTCAAAACTCACTTTTCCTGTCACAGGAAGTCTCCCCTTTATGATAACTGCTTCCTCCATGCTCCTGATGGCCAGCCTCTGTGCACCTGTGACAAGAAGAAAGCCAGATGGTACCTGGATAAAGGAATAGGAGGTATACCACTATGTATAAAATGTCTCATCCAACCTCCTGTTTTGAGGATACAACGTGCAACTTTTTGCCTTAAATTTAGTTTCGTCCCTCTTCTATTTATATGGTGTAGTTAACACCGCACCAGCATCTGTAAAGCCTCTTTGACGTTGAAGAAACAAACAGTTATTGCAGTCAGTCATGTTTTCCTGCATGTTTAGCTTTGTTGCACTTAGTTTACATCAAGTTTTCCAACATGTTGCTTTGATTTCTGGCTCTGTGGCTGCTGAGGGCCAGGTTAAAAATAAAAAAAATAAGTAGCTTGTATGGCCTGTTGTCTGAACAGGTTTGAAAGCAAAAGTGTTAATACGTACATGTTGACCTAATAAAATGAATAATTTTGATTTAAAAGTTGCATATTGTAGCTTTAAAATGTACTGTCCATGTGATGTTTATTTTGTGGAAGTGTAAGTGTTAATTTATTATTTCTCTACTTGATAAGCTCTGAGTCTTTCCTATTGTATTTGTAGTAGTCACTCACTGAGGAGGAGATTCAGCAGATGTTTCTGTTTCTGACCCAGTTCTCCAGAGTGAAGATCCTTTTGTTGTGAGGTTGCTGTTTGAGCCATCAGGACGTCCGGACTCCCAGCAGGACTACTATCTCACTGCCAAGGAGAACCTCTGTGTGGTCTGTGGAAAAGCAGATTCCTACATCAGGTTTGACAGTTTTTACCTTACTGTGATTTGATTTTGATTTTGATTTTTTTTTTTTTTTTTTAATTCTGTCTTTTTTTTTTTTTCAGTTAATCTGTGTTTTGTTCTTGGTTCATCAATTTATCTTTTAGACCAGAACAGTAGTAGTCCAGCACTCATAGGGATTATACACAGTATTATACAGTGATATAAAGCAAGAAAGAACTGCTCATGTTTGAGAAGCTTGAACTGATGAATCTCTTTAATTTTTACTCGAAATTACTTGAAGGATTAACTGATGAAAATGGTGAAAATGGTTTTCTATTAATTTCCTGCACTGAGTCATTGAGTTTTCTAATCATAATTATCTCATTTCGAAAAGACACTTAATTACTTTGCAGATATGATTTAATTGAACATTTTTTCTGGTCACACAGGAAAAATATCGTGCCACATGAGTACAGACGGCATTTTCCCACAGAGATGAAGGACCACAACTCCCACGACATCCTGCTGCTCTGCACCAGCTGCCATGCTGCCTCTAATGTGCACGACGGCTTCCTGAAGCAGCAGCTGGCCGAAGAGTTTGCAGCCCCTCAGGGCTGTGAGGAGGGAGTTCGTCTGCTGGAGGACTCGGATCGACGGCGGGTGCGTTCGGCGGCTCGGGCTCTGCTCACTGCCAAGGACGGACTGCCAGAGCAGCGACGGGAGGAGCTGCAGGACTTGATCAAGGGTTTCCTCAACATGAACGAGAAGGAGGAGCTGACGAATGAGGCGCTGACGCAGGCTGCCGGTTTGGAGACGAGGTAAGTTATCAGGAGAATTTTTCTTTTTTTCTTCAGAACCAAACTAACTTAATCCACAGTAAAAATCAGCAGTTTCCAGTGTGAATGTAACCCAAACATCAAATTTACTCACATTCACAACTACAAATTGCTCAGTTGTTATCATCACAGTCAAGTACTAAGAACCATGTCAGTGCTGCAGTATGAATTAAAACTACAGTGGTGCAAAACCTCCTGTAGATTGGTAAAAAATGTTTTGTACACAGCATCAAACAGCACAGAAGTGCTGGTTGCTGCAGCACTGAATGTTGGCAAACAGGAAAAATAAACCACAAGTGATCCCACAGCTCATAAAACTACATAATGGCTGTTTTATTAGCACTGGCTTGCCCAACATGTTTCCCTCAGTGTGTCATGAGGCTCATGGAAAGATGAAAGCAAAGGGCTGAAATGAGAGAGTGCATGAGTTAATGTGTTATTTAATATAAGTACCAGTAGCACCCGCATGTTTACAACAGGCTTAACTTCAACAATAAAAGTTCCCTGATTGTGTACTTTTATAGGTTGATTCTGGTTTTAATACCAAAGACATTAGTGGTTGAGTTTAATACACGGCACAGCACTTCAGCTGTTCTTGAAATTTACTTGACACGTCAGAGCAGTGTCTAGTCAAAAAATAAACAAAAAATGATGTTTTAAATGCAGCTAAAACTTTGCTGCAAGTTTCTGTTTGCTGTAGTCAAAGTTTCATTTTACATAAATCCTCAAGACATGTGACCAACATGTGTTTTTCTTAACTGCCCTAAACTATGTAGTAGTGACACGGTTTCCAAAGAACCTCAGATATATATTTTACATTTCTGTCTGTAGTTTCTTGTTATTTATTGACAGACATGCCCATACCAATATGCCACATTGGCCTGAATATAGGACGACCCAGATTATAAGAGGGGACCGTTATCAAACTTTCTGAGGATAGGAAACACTTCCTGACATACCATCGATCCAAGGAGAAGAAAGTCCTGGCCAATGGCGCATTTGTGAAACATGAAGTGCACATTTGTGTGTCTTGTCTATCAGTCACACACACACACTCTCACTTTCTCCTGCTGGGCTCTTTGAAGCAAAATTGCTGTCTGACATTTAGCATTTTCAGTCTCATCTGTGACAGCTGTAATTTTGCTGTTCTTGCTATGAAGTTGTTTTCAGTCAGAATTTATTTCTGCTGTATCAACAAAACATGAGTAACTGTAACTGATCAGTTACACTGATCCTCTCTCAATTTAGAAAGAATATGAACATGTAATTGTCTAGTCCTCAGGCCAATACGCATCTATGATGAGCTAATACCGGATGATGATGATAATCAGCCCAGCGAGTTATCGTCAAGCTCTAATCGTCAGTATCGTGTTCATCTGCTGGGTTGCATGCAGTCTTTATGGAGCTGTATCAGTTGTTTCCAGACAGTGAGTGCATGATACAGAATCTGCGCTCACTCTCTCACTGCCCCTCTTTCCTCTGAAGGATATTCAACGAGGCGTACGTGCCTCACGGCCTGAAGGTGGTGCGAGCTCACGCTGAGCAGGGCCTGCGGGGCCTGATGGATCTGGAGCGTCGCTGGAGGCAGCACTTCCTCACCACCATGCGGCCTCACCACCTCCCTCCACTCTGGTCCGTCGACCACAACCACAGCAAGTTCCTCCGCAAATACGGAGAGGACCTGCCCATCAAACTCAACTGACTGTCGGCCTCCGCAAAACAGCTACAGACCCCAGGATGACGGGAAGCTTTATTTTTCTCATCTGCTGGTCAAAGTGCCAGATGGATTTGAAACTTCCACACTCGCTGTCGATTTTTACAAGCCAAATTGCTTTGTTTTTTAGTGAGCGGATGAATGCACTAATCTACCAGCCGGGACCAAAATGTTACCAGCGTGTGGTGGCTGTCAATTTCCCACTCGTGAGTGTGTGAGTGGAGGACGTTTCACTCCTTTGTTTGGTGACAGTTTACCTGAGCACCAGTGAGATGCTGCTAGGTTGCCACATGGACCCTGAATGAACTTTAAGCAGAGACTCTCCCTGTGGGGAGGAAAGCCAGCACTGAATCTGGAAAACACTAACTTTGCAACACCGCGGTGGACGTTATGTAACTGCATATGGACACTTTTTTATTATCAAAAATGAATAATTATTTATGAGACGGGTTAAGATATTGAAACAGATTTTTAGACAAAGCTGCAGCCTGCTCTTACTTTGCCCTTAAATTTAATTAACACCCTCACTTCCCCCCCTGCAGGTTAGCAGCTTATTACCTCCCATCAGTCCCAGAGTAAATGATTTGCTTTGTAGAGAGAGGGTCATTTTAATATGACCTTAAATTATTTGGCACTCCACCCTGCTTTTGTTTCAGTCTGTTGTCTGTTTTAAGTCAATAGATGAAGGATGAGTTTCCCAGAAGCAACTAGAAATCAAATTTAATCTTTGGCTGTTTTGCTTTTTAAGAGATGAGTTTGGTCTCAAGGTGCCTTTAGGCCTGAATGTGTTCGTCTTTTTGTGCAGGGGGAGACGAATGAATGAATAGCAGAGTAAGGTTGGCTCATTTAGTTTGATCATTTAAACTTCATGTCTGCTGCTGCTGATTCTCCTGATGGTTGGGACATCTCCATGGCTCATGTTTTAATGTGCCTCTTAATCCCCAAACCTGACCGGAGACTCGTCGCAGCGCAAGGACGTGACCTCGTTTCAGTTTACAGCCGTTTCACTACGACGTCGTTTCACAGAATCCAAATTGTACAGAGAAGAAAAGGTGCCAACGCTGATGTGATTATGAGAATTATATTAAAGCCAACTCTCCCTTTGCAAGGCAGATTTCCGTCTTTTGAGCGTAATAAATTAATTTACGATGTATGCAACTGTAAATGATGAAAACAGCTGCTTCGTATTTGTATGCATTTTCCTGGATGTAATGTAGTTTTTTCCTAAATTGTGAATGTTAAAAAATTAAAGAAATAAAAGTAATGTTTATATTAATCTTTGGTGACTTACTTTTTCTTACAGCCCCTTAAAAAGACACAACCACATTCACCGTTTGTTTTTTTATTTCTTACAAAATCACAGTTTAATAAATAGTCTGTAAAAATGAGTACAAAAGCGGTTTTCTTAACATTTCATATATGAATCACTCATGACTTTCAGGTCAAAGGAGTCTTTAGTTGGATTTTTTTTTGTCAGGAATGACATTTGTTTTTTTTTTTTTACAATCTAGTTTTGCTGAATTAAGGCCTCTTGATTTTGGCATCAGAACAATCTGTCAGTCAAATGTTTTGTATCTGAAGTTGAATTAGTGTAAGAGTTATGAACTCCCCTGGTTTCACAGTTCAGTCAGAAAAATTAAAATACATTTACAAATAAATAACAAAGATGGCTCAACATGCAGATGTGATCCCTTTGTCCTAAAATGCTGAGAAAACTAAGCATGTTTCTAATGGTCAGTGTTTGACACTGCTGACATAATGCAACAATAACAATGGCACATGAGGCTGCTTCATTGCAGGGGATTCCATCAAAGTTGACTTGAGAATTTATTTCTCGTTTGTTTTGAGTGTCCTTGAATTATTAAAGAGAAAATTTTGGCAAACTTTTGGAAGTGCTTCTTTAAAGAAAATAAAAACGAAAGTACATTTTGGTGGAATTCCCCTTTTTAAGAAGTTTAGCGGTGACAAGGAGTGCAATCCTGTTTATGAAAGACACTCTGACATCTTTACTGCATTACAGTGAAACCTCTGTGAGGGTAGAAACACACCTGAAGATTTAATCAGTTCTCACATTTTCTGATTTTTATTTTGGGACAAATTCTGTTAAAGGAATGGACAAATTGGTAAATATAATTTTTTGCTTTCTTACTGAGAATTAAAAGATTGATACAGCTCTCATATCTGCACAGTAAACATGAAGCTACAGCCAGCAGCCTCTCCCACTCAGGTTTATTTAATTTGCAAATTGATGTGAGCAAAGCAACCCAGCTATTAATGTATTATTTTTAAGTCGATAGGTAGTAGATAATTTTTTGTTATCAGACAGTAGCTTATTTACTCAGCAGTTATAGAGCAATATTATCACTAATTTGGAGTTGTGTTTGTGGCTGCGTAGGAGATTTAAGTTCAACATTCACTGTTTTAGTTCCTATCCTTTGTCTCCACCAACTCCTGCAGGAAAGATCTGGCTTCACTATGTTCACCAGCTCCTCTCTAACTTTTTCCATCTGTTGTTTAGTACTGAGCAGGTAGTGTACAGTAGGTTTTTAGAGCTTTTCTCTGAAAACAGCTGACTGTTGGAGTCCAAAACAGCTGTATCCCCCTGTGCCCAAACTTTATGCTAAGCTAAGCTAACTGTTGGTTTATATTTACCTTACGGACATGTGAGTGATATCACACTTCTCATCCAATTTAGGAAAAAACCATAACTGTATTCCCCAAAATATCAACCTATTCCTTTATGAATCCTCAAGTGTGTGTCTACCCAAACGACTGCAGAGAGTTTCAACACTAAATTACTGCATATTATAACTCCTTTGTTCATTCCAACAAAAGACAATTTCACATATAAAAAATGACAATGCAATTTAAGAAATGAGAAGTCCTGTTTGATTTAGCCCCAAATTTCTATGTTTTTTTTTTCTTCTTTTTTTGAAGGGACAGGTTACTTTCACATTTCAGAACACCAGATGTTACAGTATTTTAAACTTCACATTAATTATCTTTTCTTTGCAGATTCCATTTCCTTAAAGGTACACTGAATTAAAAGGCATATTCATAACATTTCCAATTTGCAAGTCAAACCATGACCCCTACACACATCTCCAAAAGCTAAAATTTTGAAGCACATTTTCAATTTATGTTACAAAAATTAACATTTTGACCTTCAAGGTAAAATCCATCTACAAAGAATATTTTGCACACGTTTCATGAGGGAGAGTCGTACAACTGATACAAATGACCTCAACTCTCTCTCTGTCTCTTACCAATTTCATATGAACAAAATTCACATTTTCACTCAGACCAATAAGATTGTCACATTAACATAAGATGCTGCGAAAATTATATATTGCTCCAAAATGGCTGCGTGAAAATAAAATCTTCGGCTTAGTACAGCGGGCTATAGACCAGTGATTTTAATAAATAAAGAGAAGTCAACTTTGAAATGTGGAAAAAATGTGAAGCAGATGATTCCTCTAGTTTTTTGGTCAAAGGCTGTTTGATGATGCAGAGAGGCTCAAGTTCTGTACAGTGTCTGTCGTGGAAAAAAAACAACTGCGGTTTTGGTGTTTTTGTCTCTTGAACTAGACGTTTTTTCGTTTTTCATGGTCAGTTATGCCGTTAAGTGACCCTCAAGCCCTTGAAACATGTTAGAAACACAATTTCTAAACTACACGGGCTTCGATGACAAAATAAGCTGCTTTCATTCCTGGAAAAACAAACTTGGGTTTTTATCCAATGACGACAATAAGCAAAACAGGCAAAGATCTCCCTCCTCCTCCTCCTCCTCCTCCTCTTCCTCCTCACTGCACCACCACTGCTCCTAACAACCCTAACTCATTATTGCTTGCATGTTAATACATACAGTATGGGAGACCATTCTTGTCTCTGAAAACAGACTAGTTCACAGTCAGACTCCAGCATGAGCGACAACAAAAGTCCAAACGAAAAAAAAAAAGCATGACTCTGCCTAATTTTTTTTCTGTGCCCCCTCGGGTTCTTTCTGCTATAACAAAGACAGACTCCAGTTTGTGGGAAGAGACACAACATGGACGTTTTGCTGGTGTATTCAGGATGTAGCAAGTCACAAATTCTTTGGAGTTTCATTCGTTAAGCCGAGATGATGGAGCCTGCGGGATTTTTTTATTTTTTTTAAATGTACCGTCTTCGTCGCAGGATGCAATGTTTTCACACACTCACTCTTTAGATCCACGCAAATTATTTCCAAATGAAAACACATACACACTCACATACTCGTCACACACTCACTGCCTTTCTCAATGCAACTCATCTGAAAACACAATTGGCACAGATTATCAAAATAAATACCCTGGAAGCTTGGCACTATGCAAAAGAAACTTCACATTTTTTTTGAAAGAAATCTTATAAAAAACTATTGAATAATCTCAGTCTACTCCACGTTTTCGTTATCCTCACTATTACTTATATACTATATGCTGATGAAGGTTACACCAGTGTCGTAAACCTCTGAATGACTTAACTACCACTGAAACAATATAGCTCCTATTCAAATAGATTTTTTTTTTCCACAAACGTACATCAAAATGAAGTATCTAACATCTATCGGACTATAGATAGTGCTGTTGTCTGGTATGCATCTCTTTATAGTGCCTCTTCATTTTTTTTCCTCCTCCCTCTTCTTTCAAACAATCCGTTCCTTAAAAGTAAAATCTGAAACCCAGAAGCAAAATCTCTTTTAGTTCTGGGAACAGATAAGAAGTCAAGTACGCCTCCCTCTGTTTTATCCCACCTCAGACAGATGTTTCTGTATCTGTGTGGACGTCTGTCAGAGCAGATTACCTCACAGGTGTCCCTCCAGGATGCTGGTGACAGCCTGGTCCAGTGAAGGGCCTGACGTGGCCCTGGTTGGGGCTGCAGAGGGGCCCTGCAGGCGCTGGAGCTCCAGGATGCTGTCGATGGCACTCTGTAGATGTTCACTGAGCATGTTGTCCTCTTGGAGGGGTGGAGGCGGCGGGCTGAACCGCTGCTCCGGCTGAGGCGACGCATCCAGCCTGTAACATTTCAGTTTTGGGGCACTGACATCTCTGGGAGGCAACTCGTAGCAAGCGGCCTGTGGCTCTGGCATAGAAAGAGGATTGGGGGCTTTTATTTTGGAATTGGGTGCTGTCTGTGGGACCTCCTCTGCAGGGTTACCAGGCAGAGCTCCGTTGGAGATCTCCCCATCATGCTGAGAATGCTGGGGTGCTCCGTTGGGTGCCTGAGAGTGGCGTTCGTTCACGGCTCCACCGCCGTTGGTCAGCTGCCCCGTGTGATCCCTCTTGAGTCCGGGGTCACAGGCCGAGTTGTGGACCACCTTACGGGAGCCGGACTCCTGCTTGATGGTGAGTCTGAGAGCCCCGCGGGAGCTGGAGCGGTACGTCTTCAGTCCTGGGGGCCGGTCAGACAGTCTGGTCCAAGCTGGTGGAGAGGAGGGGCTGCCAGAGGAGTGCAGGTGGGAGGGGCCAGAGGATTGGGCACCAAGAGGGGAAGACGCTGATGTAGCCAAGGCCGTCATGAATGACTCTGGAAGAGAGAGAAGTATCAAGTAACCTCCTGAACACACTCAGGTCAATTCACCTTTTCTAGCCAGGAAGACAGTTCGACAAATCTCACTACTATGTTTATCAGACTGACACTTTTCTGTGATGGTTGGTGAGGACAGGTCTGTCTGTTTTGAGCTATGGAGTGCCTCAGGGGTCTATGCTTGGCCTTAGTTTATTTTTTACTGATGTACCACTGTTGGGCCTTTTCCTTCATTAGTGAATCGTTAAACCTTTTTACTTTTATGTGGATGACACACAATATTCCCTTGTTATTTTTTTAAACCAATGTTTTGCTTTTTTGTTGAAGGTTAATTAAATTAACATTTGTTCTCTTAATTTGACCAGTTTTCATTGGAACCACCTTCTATCTTTTAAATTGCTTTGATTTGGTTGAAACAACCCTTTAAATTCTAGTCAAAATTTCCCAAGATACTAGATAGATATGTGTTTAATTAAAGGGAAATGTGTATCTTTTATACAGCTTCATAAAGGGTAAATTTAAGGCAAATATTGGGAAGATAAGGCCTTACATGTAATGTTGGTTGAGGGTTAATTTTTGTTTATACTTTTTCCAACTGGTCTGGTCCTGTTCTTATAGGTTTTTTCTGTGAGATCCTGTTGTTTTTCCAACAATAATCCATATGAATTTCTTTTTAATTAACTATATTAGTCTGAATATGTAACGTGTGTCCTGGGATTATGGATGAGAAATACATTTGCAGCAACATTTATTCATGTGCACTTTCTCTGTAAGTAAAAAATAATGAATATATTTAAGGATTTTGTTTCGCAGAGCATCAAATATCACTTGAGATTTGTTTAATAATAAGAAGAAGATTATTATTCATTCATGAGTCCCAGGGTCCAACAGCAGCCAGGCCTGACATTTAACAGTTTTCAAGATCTTCCTTCCCCTTTTCCAACTTTTTAATTAACATAACAGCCATGCTTTAATGTGCTCTTAACCTCTCATGTAATTTTTTCGTCATCACGCTGAGTGTTTCTCAGCACGACCTTGCTCCACATTTACACAGCTTAATTACACATTCACACCTGGGAGCTGCTCTGGAGCAAATATGGAGGTTAAGTGCCGAGCTCTGAGGCTCTGTTAAATTAGTTTGTAAGAAGAAAAGAGGGAGTGCCACTAATTCACTTTTCCCCGTCCAGATTTCCTGTCGCAGCCCTGGGATTTCAAATGGCATTTTACTTGGCAAAACCGACAGTGCAGCTAAACACAAACACACAGAGCCTCCGTGTAATAAAGTAGGTGGTGATGATGGTTGTTATCTCCTGCTGGGACACTGACCTGGGTCTCTGCGGGCTCGCCGTCTGTCCTCTGCTAAAGCGTATCGCTCGGCCTGAAGGAAGAGACGCTCCAGCATCACCATCTCTGCTGATGGACTCTCCTGCTGTGGAAACCAGTTCATAACCCATTAAAACAAACAGCTTCAGCTGGCTGCTCCAAACACTACTGAGCAGACAAACTGTGTTGAATTTTTTATTTGGTTCATTTAGCTTATTTAGTTATCTGCTAATGATGTTTGATAATGATATTAATGATAAACAATTAGTAATAAAGGATACATTTGCATTTAACTCAGTAATTTAATGATCTTTGTTGGAGATAATGTAGAGAAGTGAAAGTTAATTAATATCCAGACATAGTTATGATTTGGGAATGATCCTAGTTACTTTGCTTACTGTATAAATACAGGTAAAAAGGGAGCGAGAGCAGTGTCCTGTGTCTCACCTGGGCTTCTCTAACCAGTAGCTGCCTGTATTTATTGACCATGTCCTTGGTGCGTTTCAGCAGGAAACCAGACACAGTGTCAAACTCCTGGTCCACTGTGGAAAGAGAAACCTCATCACACTCAGATTAAGTTTTATTATTACACACTAATGTGGGACTTACGTTCTCCACAGCAGATGGTTCATTAATTTTCATCAACCAAAGTTCACTAACCTAAACTGAAGTCATTCTGAGTCGGCAGGTGACCAGCGCAGGTGTGGTACGGCAGCAGGCGTCTAACTGCGTCCTTCAGGGTGGAAAAGGCCGGGCCGGTGAACGGGCGCTGAACTGCTCCGTGGTCCAAACACAGTTGCTGCTGGAACCTGAACAGTGACAACACCCTGTTAGCCTGGAGACTACACCTGGTAAAGTAATAAAACCTTAACGAATTTACTGATTGTTTCCTGATGTATGATGTAATGCAACAGTTAGAGTGTTAGTGGTTAAATCCTAAGTTTCTTCATGGTACGTCTTGGTGCTTGGTGCCTCCAAGTTATATCTCTCACAGAAACCAGTCAACACGCTGGAATACTACAACACTCCAGGTTAGTTTGTGTTAACTGGATGAAACACAGCTTTATTTAGGAAAATGCACCATGTGAGCACAACATGAATCTAAAAAATAAAGGTTTTGGAGTTAGATTTTGACACAAGGCCCTTCTACTAAACAAGACCACAAGATTACATAATAATCCAGGGTGATATTATATAGAGCAACAAAATTCCAAATTACCAAAATGTAAGTGATATACAGTGCACCTGGGAGTTTCGGGACAGTTGCCTCCTTTGCTCAGTTGATAATCCAGCCTTAGCAGTGTTAGAAGTACTGGACGTGGTTAAAGACTAGTTGTTATCAGTGTATTGGTCGTGCTAGCCATAGTAACAGCAGCAGCAGCTGTTGTGGAAGTAGTAAAAGTAGTAAACAGTAGCAGTAGAAACAATAGACGGAGTCCTGGAGGACTGAGATTAAAAAACATTAGTGAAGGATCAGGTTTAATCCTCATCAGTCTGTGAAACCAGCCAACTGTTTTTTAATTAATTAACTGAGGTAAGAAAGCTCCTCTGCAGTACATCATCTCCAGTAATGTGACAAGTACAAGAATGTAAGTTTTTTAAAGGAAATAACATCAGTTCTACTGTGTTTTCTAATGAAACTGAAGATCAACACTGTTTCTGTTTTTTATGTGACCAAGCTGCTTGCATTTATTTATTTATTTTACTTTAGGTTTCCATTTCAGCCACTTTCCTATTATTCCACGTCTACAACATCTGTTTCAAATTCATGATTGGAAAAAAAAAAGAACTGTTGTGAGTCTGAGAAGAACTATGTTTGTCTAAATCTGAGTGATCTCAGAGAACAGGATCAGAGTGAGTGCTCTGTCTCTTACCTGTGCCTGCGCGTTGCTGGTGTGAGCCTCTCCTCTCTCTGCTGCTGCTCCAGCGGACCTGCCAGCTGGCAGACACATAACATTTTGGATGAGATCAAAGGACCGAGACAGGGGTGCATTTTGAAGACATTAATATTAAAATTGCTGCATTTAACAAATAATCATTTCAAAGCTTGCTATCTCTGTTTCAAGACTCGAGCCAAATTCAGCTGAACACAGAGAGGAAATTATTATGATTCATTATAGAAATTTTAATACTCAGTGTAAAACTAGTCATAACTCACCTCAGAAGTTTTATAATTAGAGCAGAAATGATGGGTCAATTAAACACTTATGGGGTTAACATAAGCAACTTTTTGATAATTGTCTTTTTTTTTAGTGACGATGAGCTACTGCTTCTAAAATGTTTTTTAAGTCATCTGTGGTGATAAATTTGATATCTTTTGGGTTTAAACTGTTGGTCGAGACATTTAAATATGTCAGCTCAAGCTTGAAATCATGAACAGCAGTTTTCACATTATCCTAACATTTTACTAACCAAACAAACTACCAGCTGGTTGAGAAAATAGCAGGCCGATTAATAATGAAAATAATCTGCAGTTGCAGTCCTAAACAAAAATTACTGTATTCTTCAATCAGCTGGACCTACAGTGAATGGATTCCCCACCTTGGTGCCGGGCTGCTGGTTCATCTGGGTGGGGGCACACTCTCTGGGGGCTGGGGGCCCGTGAACCTGGACACCCTGGGCTGCAGGAGAGGGTGGATGGACATCGAGAGTAAACGCTTTGCTCTCCACGGCCAAGGCAGCTGTTGGCTCTGACGAAGGACACAGCGAGAATGATGATGATGACGATGATGGCGATTGGAGATCATGATAACGACAGCAATGATCACAGCGATGGTGAAAGAACGGCGATGATGGTGGTGGAGAAAGTGACACCAGTTAGAATCACACATTTTCAGTCACGCTGCTGTGATTGAATTTGTTACACAGCAGATGAAACTCACTGTTTTGTGTGTGCTGTTGGACAGCGGAGTCGTCTCCTCCTTTGGAGAGACTAGCAGCTGCAGGATCAGGCTGCTGCTGAGGCACCGAGACGCTGACGAGCAGAGAGGAGGGGCTGCTGTGGACTGAAGTGTGAGTCGAGGACTGAGGCTGGGTCACAGACGGTTGGACCTGGACCTGGGCCCTGGACCTGAACATGGACCTGTGGCAGGGACTGGGAAACGGATGACTGGATCTGCACCTGGTTCTGGGCAAATAACGCCTGCGAGACCTGGTGCTGACGAGGGACCTGGTACTGGACTTGGGGCTCGATGAGGGGCTGGGGAGCTGTGGTCTGGGGGACTGAACTCTCAGGTCCGGGTAGGGTAATCTGAGGTCCTGCTGGAGGGGAGAAAGTTGCCGGAGCTGTCCTCCCGGTGTCCTGAATGGGAGGGGAGGAGCAGAGCAGCGGTGTGTCCTCAGGGTCTGAGTGAAGCGGAGAAGCTTCTACACACTGGTCAGACATCGCGGTGTGAGTCTCCTGACCAGGGACTGCATGGGTCTGGGGTTGAGTCTCTCTCTCATTGGCCACGGGGGACGCAAGAGACTCCATCGGCACCACTGGCAGCGCTCCAACCAGTAATTCAGATGCGATGGGAGAGCTAAGTGCTTGCTGTGGTAGAAATTAAGAGAAAATTAACAAGTGGGGTTAGATAGCTGTTACAGATCCTTTAGCAGTCAGCCAACAGTCCCTCTGGTGAGAATCAAACACAGTGAGGCTGCATTTAGTCACTCTGTTACACACACATGCATCCAGCTTCCAACTGAAGTCACTCACTTGTTTTTCTGCATCTTTAAATTTCACCTGGCTGCAAGAGGAATTTCCCCCTGACATAATCTAAACCTGAATTTGCTGAATCTCTGACCTGTTGCAGATGTTGCATAAAGGCCTGGTTCTGACTCATCGAGTGGGCCACCTCTTCCACTACTTGGGTCATGTCTGCTGGGGGCATCAAAAGTTTGGGCATCTCCGCAGCTGGATCGGGAGCCAGAGGTGGTTCAGGAGGAGGCTGGAGGACTGTGACTACAGGAGGAGAGGAGGCCTGCAGCCCTGCTGAGGTGGGCTGTACTGAGACGTGCTGGAGCACATGTCCATAGGGCTGTAGAGGGAGAAACCAGACATCGGAGTAAGACAAAACTGTATTGGGTTCTGTTTTTTTACACAGTATAAAAAACCACCACCAGTATAGTCCTTTAAATTACAGATCATACATTCACTCCAAGCTGAGAGTTAACATTTGGCTGCAGTAGAGTGTATCCTGGTGTGTCTGTTTTTTATCTAAAAACATATCTCCACATGATATGATGATATATATCATGAGATAACAGAGATTGTTTGTATCCAGGGATGTAGTTTAATATCACTGGTTGTCGTAGGTCATTGTAGGTAAAGTGGCAAATCAATGAGCAATGGTGGATTTACAGAATTTATGCACAAGTGTGAAGTATCTTGATTTGTCAGGTATTTCATTCATATATTTGCCAAACATAGACATTCATATCAACATATTCTATCTCTTTTAGCAGTTTCTCAAACAGAAGATTTTATCATTTCTTCCTAGCCTCCCTCCAGAGGTTGTGACACTGCAGTGGTGGCAGCTTACCTGTGGTAGTTGGTGGAAAGTCTCCTCTGAACTGCTCCTCTCTTCTTGGACAGCTCTCTCTGGCAGCAGCACCACAGACGCATGCTGGAGGCTCAGCTGTCCTTCGGTCACTCCTGCCTGAGGGGCCGCGGCCTGGGCAGCAAAAGGAAGCCCCTGAACCACCGAGGGGCCGTTAACTATTGAGATGGAAGTGAGATCTGGAGGAAGCACCCCCGAACTGTTAATCAAGGTAATGTGGTTTCCAAGAGCAGGACTGTGAACCAGGGTAGCACGCTGCCCCTGCCCTCCAGGAGTGTAGGTTCCAGCCAGCTGTGCTGGCATCTGGAAGACAGTAGGGGGCGCTGACTGTAGATGTAAGGGTCCTGAAAGCACAGTAGCCTGGCGGAGCGCTAGCTGCCCTGTGGGGGTGGTGAAGACAGGGCTGAAGTTCAGCTGTCTTTGGGGCACAGTTAGGATCTGAGAGCCGTCTACGAGCTGCCCAGTGGTGGGAGTCACGCTGTGGACCGACGGGCCTTGGTGACTGGGAGTCAGCAGTGGTCGAGCTGCACTGGCAGGCTGGGAGATTGTAACAGGGGACTGGCCTGGAAGAAGGAACTGGTTTTGGCCTTGGAAAAGTCCCTGAGGCTGGAGCACAAAGGAGCCGCCCTGGTTGACTAGCTGCAGGCTGACTGGTTTGGGGAGCTGCTGGGTGGGCTGCGGTGGTGGAGCTGTGGGCTTCTGGCCTGGGGGTTGGGACAGTAAAATATTTGGTGAGGCAGTCCCGGGGACAAATGTAAGACCTGGAGTGTGTTTCTGCCCAGAAGGCTTGGGGCTAATTTGAACCAGTCTGGGCTGAATGCTGATGGGGAGCTTGGGTTGGATGGGGAGAGGGGCCCTCTGCAGGACGATTCCTGGTGCTGCTGCCGTTGCTCTCAGGGTTGGAGTGATAAGAGGACGAGTGGTCACACTGGGGACAGCCTTGTGGATGATCATACTGGAGCCCTGGGCAGGACTCAGAGAGAAGGAGGTCTCTGGAGAAGGGGCAGGGAACACATTTCCAGGCAGGAGCCCCATCAGCTGAGGCGGGGCAGCAGGTTTCAGTGAAGGGCAACCAGGCCCGACAGCCAGGAGGGAGGGCTGGGGAGGCTCCACTGCTGCCTGGGTGTCTCTGGGCAACGCCGGGGTGACTGGCAAGGTCACAGACTTGGGTACAAATGGTATGGTGGGAGGAGAGAGGAGAGGAGCAGGTGAGTACAGGGACAGACTGTCCCCAGGTTGAGCCAGACCTGCCTCCAGTGCCATGGTCTGCTCCGTGATCTCAGCCTCCTGCAGGCTCTGCTGGAGGATATCACACGCCACCTCCGCCTCCTCCACTTCCTGCACTTCTCCCTTCTTCGCCTCACATCCACCCGCCACAGGTGGCCCGCCCTGCACCACCTGTGGGTCTTCTCCACCCTCTGGCGATGACAGGAGGGCCTCCTCCAGGAAGGACAGATCCACACACCCGGGTGGAGGCGTGTCTGGGGAATCCCTGCCGTCTCCCAGCAGAGAGACGGGGCTCTGGAGGAAGAAACAGTGGGAGATAGAAAGAGAGGTGCAGACAACAGGAGAGAGGAAACAGAGTGAAAAGGAGGGGAGAACTGTGTGATTAGCAGGAGTTAACAGGAAGCAGTTTCAGGCACAGAAGGAGAGAGAAAAAATCATTCTCCTGGGGAAAATTCTGGTTGTTGTGACGCTGCTGGCTGTGGATCCAGACACTCACCGGGGCATCTGTGAAGAGGGAGGGCTCCCCAGAGGAGGAGTTAATGAGCAGGTCTTCAGTCTGCAGCTGGTGGGATAAAATCAGTCAATTTTGGGTTGGGCTCGCACAGTCATGGTGAGAAATGCATGCAGTATTACATTACAACTCCTCTCACACTGTCAGCCCTCCTCCACACATCTCGCAAGACTGTGTGCCAAGAGAAATTTCCATCTCAAATTTATCATTTGCACTATTGATTTTTTTATTTGAGACTCTCTCTATTTAAGACTACTTTTGTTACCTCATTGGTCCCATGAAGGAAGTCGTTCAGGGCTTGGGGGTCACTGTGAAAACGAGGAGAGGGAGGAGATTATAATCACAGTCAGAATCAAGTCAATCTTGGTGAATATTTGGTGCAACAAGACTTTGAAGATGGTAAAATGTCATTTCAAGAAGAACTTAAGACTAACATATAGGGCTGTACATAACAAACCCCTTCAATGTATTCTATTTCTCTTTAATTATCTGTAGGGTATGTTTATTAATCAGACAAACTTACCACAAAACATCAAGTAGACAAGTCCCATCTTCATCCTCCATGTCAACTGAGGGGAAGAAGAGGACAAACGCAATCACGTGAGTAACATTTATATTACTGTGATGAAATGAGGAGGATTAATCAGTGAGAGAAAAGCAGCTCATTACACACAGTTTTATTTTTATATTTCAGATGTAACACAGAAAGCTTCACTCATTAAAGATCCTCCTCTTTGTATACACACAGTTCATATCAGACATTCAGTTTACAAACCTCTGTATTTGGTTTAGCATCCTCCTAAAGCAACAGACTTGTGCCTTGGCACTGCAGTTCTCTCATAGCCTATGTGAATGAATGTGCATGGGTGTATGTCCTCTACATATACCTATTTGCTTTTCTGTTTTATCTAATCCTGTAACACACCCTGAACCACTTTTGTATGAAATTGTGCATCAATAATTTCAATAAATTGAGTGTTAGAGCTAGAAAAAGTCATAAAATAGTTCCAGAGCCCAAGGTGACAAATTCACAGTGCTTGTTTTATCCAACCAACAAACTAAAACCCCAAAATACTCGTTTTAATTGACAGAACACTGTTGAAGAAAACATACCTTTAATTTAGCAGTGCTTGAATGTTTTATTAATCCACATATTGCTTCAGCCCTGACTTGTACACATCACTGGTTCCCAACCTTTTTGGCTTGTGACCCTTTAAAATAAGTGTGGACTCAGTTTCGAGCAGTTCAACCACAGAGTGACTGTTTTCCCTCTCAGATTTTAATTATATGGTTAGAGGCCTGAGGAGGTGAAAGTGTCTTTTTTTCACAAGAAAAAACAAAACATGTAGGTAAATTTGAGAATGATACTTAATTATTTTAAATGTTTAATGGCCCCTCAAACCTCTCTTGACCACAGGTTGGGAAACACTGAGCAAACACCCCTCTGTCATCCAGAACCACCCAACGACCTGAGGTCTGCATGAGTCCAAACGGAGACAGACCACAACAAGGACCTACTTCATATGTGAGAGGCCCCATACAGAGCGGTCAAGCTGAGTTCTGGTGGTGGCCTCATGGGAAGTCGTGGCCGGGCTTCAGTGTCTGGAGGCGGGGGTAAGCCAGGCCGAGGCGGCGGGACGGAGACAGGTCCTCCTCCCTCTGCTGCTGGGGCATCGCTGCGTCCTCACGGGTGCGGGAAGCCGGTGGAGACAGGCTGGATGTTAAAAGGGCAAGGAGGGGAGCACAAACACACCACACCACATGTTGTCAGGTCACTTGAGGTTACCAGAAGCCAAAACACATTCTCATCTCACCGGTGAGACATAAGATCAATATATGATTCATCAGTTTCTCCTCAGCTGTGGGCAGTGCTGGTTGTGATTTGGTTGCAGACATCTGGGCAGACTGGACCAAAAAAATCTTTACCCTGTAATAGCATCATATTTTTTGACTGTATTGATTATGCCTGAGGCTGATGAGGAAAATGGAAGCTATTGTTGTGGCTATCACAGACATGAGAGGCAGATCTGAACGCCTCAGCTGTAAATAGACGGCTCCCCCTGCGCCTTGGATGTGACTTGTCCTCTCCTCATGGCTGAAGGAAAAACACACACACACACACACACACACACACACACACACAGAGGCAATGTGGAAAAGCTCGGCACATTGCAAGCCAATTATAACATTACTCACTGCCTCGCGCTCAATTTCCCGGGGAGGTCTCTTATTTAAAAAAAACAAAAAAACAAGACAAACCTCCCTCTCTGATCCCGCTGACATATTTTTGTTTACAACACGACAACCGCATTAACACCCTCAAGGTACCGCATCGCCCAATGAAATCCAGGCAAACGACCCCTCATCTAAATCTGCAGCGGCAAGTGCATGCTATTCTCTTGCAATAACAGGACCAGGATACACTGATGCGTTTATAGGTTACGTAAGGTGAATGTGTGTTCATGTGAATTTAATGTCCCAAACGATGCGGGATGCGGAGCCGCTGGTTGCACCTTGTGGTGTTTTTTTCCTATTTTTTTTAATATTATTTTTTTCCTCCCTGAGTGGGACCACGGCAGCTGACGCCTGCTGTAAATCATATCGCGGTAACAAAAGATGCCTTGTGTTAAATATCATTTCCACACAGCCAGCCCCGAGCGATTCCCTTATCGTTGTGCCATTAGAGTAATTCCGCAATTCAAAAAAAACAACCAAGAGGAGGAGGAAAAAAAACTCACCCCTTCTTTGTGGTTTATTGTCCTGTCAAGCGGGCCTCTGCGCCATCGATTCTCACTCAGTGGTCTTTTCAGATGCTAAAAGGAGGAGAGGGGGTGGTGGTGGTGGGTGGTGGATGGGGTAGGGTAGGGTAGGGTGGGATGGAGGTGGGGAGTAGAAGGAGGGGGTGTAGAGGAGGGGGGTGTACCGGGGTGGGTGTGAGAAACAGACTGACTGGGAGAGCCGATCACAACACAAAGGTGGAGAAAAAAAATTACAACTGAAGAGGAGGAGGAGGTGGAAGAGGAGGAGGAGGAGGAGGAGGAGGAGGCGAGGATCCAGCGTTTAACAGCGCGACTGCAGGAGAGGAGAGCAGCCGCCTTCTGCGCTCCGTCAGGCGGCAAGACGCGTCAAACGTCCCCGCGCCTCAGTGCGGAGCTCCCTCAGCCAGGTTGTTTTTTCATCTAGTTTAATGTTTTTTTTTCTTTTTTCTTCTTCACATAAGTTCAAGAAACTGTAAATACTTTCCAGGGACAGTTGTGGAAAAATCAATATTTCTAGATGCACTTTACTCCTGAGCCGAAACAGAGGGAAAAGAGGAAATTAAAAAAAAATCTTATTCCCTTACTGAAAGCAAACAGCCAACCTTGGCACTTTTGTTCAGTCAACACCACACTATGCAATAGGGAGAAAGAAAGAGGATAGGAAAATAAAAGATAGGAAATAAAGAGCAAAAGGAGAGAAGATATCACCACAAAGAGGAAATAACATCTTGTTGTAATCTTAATCCCAGCGAGAGTCCAGGAAACTAAATATTTTTCTCAGGCTGTTAAAAACAAACAATATTTTCAGACTGGCTTATTTGCCACTGTATTGAGTGAAAAGGGATCATTACCATGCACACTACTGTAAAACAAACTGTCAGTGTTGTAGCAGTTTTCTACATTGGAAAGTAAATTGTTACAGAGAAAGACAGGGACAAGAAAAACAGAAAGCAAGAAGGAGAAACATCAAGGCGGTAAGGAAACTGGAAGGAGGAATATTTCATCTCTTATTTCCACCTGTTTTAAAAGTCCAAAGGAAATATTTTTACCAGGCAGTAAAAAAAAATCAATATCTCCACACTAGTTTATTTGACATTGTATTGAGTGAAAACTGCAAACTGACATTTTTCTACCGTCAGCAACATAATGTCAGAGGAAAAGAGGTGAAAGAAAAAATACTAACATAAAAGTAACATTAAAAAAAAAGAGAAAGGAACAAAAGGAAAGTTTTTAAAATGATATTCCCACAAAGCCTCTTTGATTTGAAAGTCCAGGGAATTGTAAGTATTCTTCAACATTCTTCTTCTTGCACATGTTTGCTGCTGTATTGCATGAAAGAGGAGGAAATGTCCATGAGCACTACAACAAGCTGACATCCTCAGTAGTCTGAAAACAAATAAACAAACAGAGGAAGAAAACAGCAAAAGGCAAAAATAACACAAAGAAGAAAAAGCAAAATAAAAGAAAGTAAATAGAGACAAGACAGGATAGAAAGAAAGAGCAATGGAAGAATTAATCTTATTTCCATAGACTCCATCTATTTTGAAAGTCCAAGAAATTTTTTAATACTTTCCCCAGGCACAGTTTAAAAAGAAATCAATGTACTGAGAGAGGCTTATTTGCTTGTACTGAACAAAAAAGGGAAATGACAATGTAGAATTATCAAATCACACTTTTCTATAGTCAACACCAAAATGTCAGAGAAAAGACTGAGAAACCCACAAAATGTAAAGTAGGACTAATTTTCACAGAATGAAAAATCAGTATTTCATTAGGTTTATTTGTCACTGAGTGAAAAAGAGGGAAGTTAAACTGCAAAGTAACCTGTTACAGTCGACACTAAACTGTTCTACAGCGGGAAAAATATGACATATGGAGAGAAATGAGAAGATCACAAAGAGAAGGAAAAACCAAATGAAAAGTACAAGCGAGAGGAGAGAGGCAGAAAATCACACGATGCGAGCAGGTTATTTAAAGGAAATCTTTATTAATAAGTCAAACATTAAAATACAAAATACACCTCCTCTCCATGAAGAAAAAAATGTTTTAAAAACTTCTAAAAACAAGTTAGGCCAAAACACAAGTTACAGATAGTAAAAATAATATTGACCCTCCCCATCTCTCTCCACCGCTCTCCACCCGTCCATCCACCTCCTCAGAGGCTTCACTTTCCCGCCTGCTGGGCCTGACGGCGAAGCAGCACATAGATCTTCTCTTTGATCCAGTCCTTGTTGTACGGCTGGTACGTCTGTGTGTCGGCGCGATACCTGAGGCAGCAGGAGAAGCTCTATTAAGTTTCAAGGTTTTTTGTTCTTGGCACCAGATACTCACTTTTCTAATGAGCAATCTGAACAGAAGATGTGGGCTTTTATTGTGAAACATGAGCTATTAATCAAATCAGACACTCTCTGCCTAGATTACCTTTGTTGCTTACCCTCTCCTTGAGTCAAGTTCACCTACCATGACAGAGAGAAGTACCATGGCGGCTGGTACGGATTGTGTTTTGCTCAAGGGCACTTAAGCAGAGTGGTTGCTTTTATACACAGGGGTTTGAACCTCCCACATGAAAGCAACAAAAATGTCTGAAATTGACAGGGCTTCAGGCACAGAACTTCATCTGCTCTTACAGGATATTTGCAGCTGTTTGAATGTATCTCTACTCGCTGGAACAATAAAATGTTACATTACAAGATGTTTATCCAGATATATATCAATCTGAATGAGATAAAGCAGAGGGAATATTGGTAAAAAGGCAGAAATGTGACTGATAGTTCAGATTTGTCAAATCTAATTTGCTGTCACAAACTGTGGCAGGTTGCACTGTTGGTTTGCACTGAGAGATGTGTGGCTTGGGGCAATGTTTAAGTCACTTTATGATGGAAATATGAAAGTAACGAGCCTGACAAAGACTGAGAAATGATTTATATGGATAATAGATTTGCTAGAATAATTAATGTGGCTGGTAGTTTGCTCATCTCACCCTCACTCTTTATCCTCATTTACCCTCTTTTGGCTGTATGCTTCACAGATCATATGCAAATTTTGTAGAATTTCATTAAGACTTGCTGTCCATAATATTTAATGTTAGTGATGTGGCTGTCATGATGCCTGGCAATGATGTTTCTGTCCTGCTGTATGTTTCTGACATAAAAAAGATTTTCTAATAAAATCTAAGTCCCAGTAGTTATATGAGTGTTTTAGCTAGGAGTGATTCATCTATTTAACCACTACAAGACACCTGTTGTTAAATTAATTAAATGTTCCCATATCTCTTCATGACAGATTAAAATTCCCATGTGTTTATGCTTTTTTTTTCAGAGTATTTCTCAAACCAGTCCTTCCCCACCAGCACCTCACTGTGGAGTAACTCCACATGAAGTCACACTCACAGCTTTGGAGGCACTTCCAGAGGGAAGGTGTAAACAAACAGGTAAACTGTGGGACACACATGCTAACCTTCGCCACAAGCAAGGGAAAAGTAGTTACCATGGATACTGATAAACAGCTCAAGTTCAGTGCGTTTATCAGTGTGCAAATACAAACAGCATGACCTACATTTAATTTGTACGATGTTCCTGCTATTTTACAGCATGTGTGCCTCTGTTAAGGAATACTGCAGGGCCATTATATTGTTGGAGGATATTATCATGCATCTCTACTGCTCACTAACTGGTTTAAACAGATGATAAATTAATGAATTACATGGGTTTTGAATAATATAATAGAAGACTTGGAAATACAAGTATCTTTGTTCCACTCCCGTCTCTTCTTCATACTATATAAATATACTATATTTGTATGAAATCCAGCCTAAGTAGTGCTATATTACAATCAGTTGAGATTCACAGACCCAACATTTTAAAGACCAGTTAATCATTAATTTCTTTGACTGTACCAGCTAGTTTTATTAACAGCAGTTTCAATGTACTAAAACCAGTTTTTCTTGTCAAACTTACACCAAACAGCTGAGGTCAGCCAGGTCATCAATGAAGTCAAACAGCTGGCTGATGTCGTACGTTATCGACGGACTGTTGGGGTTCATCCTCTTTAAATGCTCCTCGTACATCTTACACACACCTGTGCAGGGAACAGAAGATACAGTATATTGCGCTTCTCACCTGTTAACCCCACCCAATTCATTAGAGAAAACTGCTGCTTGGTACCAAAACAAAACACACTGAAAATCTATGATTATAATTAGATTTCAGTCAAGAGTTTCAGTATGGTCAGATGTGTTTATGTTACATGCTGTTTACCAACTGATTTCACATTATTTTTGAAGGACAATTCTGTTAGAAGAAAGTAGACACCATGTTACTGTACATGTGTATTTAATAATGGCTTTTAAAGTAGTTGCAGGGGTGTTTAAAAAATACTGTTTAACCAAGAAAATAGAGAATA
This sequence comes from Lates calcarifer, assembly GCF_001640805.2. NCBI lineage: Eukaryota > Metazoa > Chordata > Actinopteri > Centropomidae > Lates > Lates calcarifer. The sequence continues at coordinate 20,419,142 of NC_066851.1, read as the reverse complement.
GATGATAAACATAATTTATCTCAAGCTGTGTTGTACGTTTTACAGAAATGTGTCTCTTGCATAGTAAGACTGCTGATAAGTCACTCAGGGGTTTTTAAAACAAGATTGTCATCACATGCATCTGTATAACATTGGAAGGACATGCAAACAAGACACATACAGGTCAGAAGAGTAAAGAGTACTGGAAATGACATTTGGTTGTTATTAATGGCATATGCAGTCCTTCAGAAGAGCAGGGCACAAAAGAATGATCATCCTACCTTCCATACACTCATTGACTGATTCATAATCAGCATATGTCCTCCCCTCTGGCCTCTTAGTGGGCTGCACCAGCAGGATGGTGTGAGACTGAAAAACCAGACAAATGTTTTTAGACCATGGTGAAACTGTTCATCTCAATGTCCTGTTGAAAGCATAATCTGGTTTAGCAAAAATAAATCTAATTCAGGCTAGATAATCATTCATTTAGTCATTTAGTAAAAGCAAAAAGCACTAACTTTACATAATTGCAGATGTGTAGACTGGGTTGTTTTGCTAAATAGTATTTCAATATGAACTGAATATGCTGAGGATTTTTTTTATAGCTAGTTTATAGCAACTGTAAATGCCAAGTTCACTATTTGTGTTTGTTTTTTTACTTTTACGTAATTATCGGCAGATTACACGATAGCTGAAATAAACATTAGTTAATATAGTTAGTTTCAATGCAACTTACAAAAGTTAAATTCAGCTTAAATACTGATGCATGGATAATAATTATCTTATGATAGTATATATAATATTATTGCACTCACACTAGCTTTTACTTTGCATTGAACATATTATACTGTAATTATATTTTCCAGATAATGCTTAACCTAATTTTTCAATGCAAGACTTTTACTTGTACTTATATTTTACAAAGCAGTAAATCTGAGCTTTATTTGTCGGCGAAAATGTGGTGGTTTTATTGCAGCTGCTCAACAGCCAGACGTCCCCCACATTCATGCTAACGTTAGCAGAGAGCTTGCTTCACCTAACACCAGTTCTGCTGAGGCACAACTCACACTAATTTGACTTAACACGATCACACAAAAAAATATGTTCTGTAAGCACTGGATCACAGCATACTCACCATGGTTTTAGTGGTTTTTTGGTCGGTTTCGGTCGATTTTCTTGGCTCCTTGCTTCTTCTAAACGGGTTGACCTTTGTCACAGGAAGAACAACTGACTGACATTAATGCTGCATTCATGTAATGTTGCTAGAATGGGAAAACTGGTAAAAACGTTACCAAATCGTTAAACGTTATTCCGTGTTCCCGTATTATCCCGAGGTGGTTATCCCTGGTGCTAACCTAAATTAGTTACTTTTATAGAGTTGTATATTTGTAGCGGTTACAAAATTGGCTGAATGGATTAAATTAATGCCAATGATCCAACAGCAGGTGCGCATTTTTGGCATTTATATGCCTACAGTTTGTGGACATGACTGAAATTCTTTTTACCAAGTTGTTTTAGAAGATCCCGGCTCGGAATTGCCGGTCGGAGGCCGATGTAAACTGATTTTCCCCCTCAGCTGCTCATAATTACGGTTTAAATGAATAAGTTTGAACGCGGCATGGCTGTTTTTTAGTTTATAACGGTTATGTTGTAATTCTCTAATTTTAATCTGTTGGTGGTTTAAAAGCTAACATTTTGTCGACGGAACCGTGTAAATAAGAAGTTGATACATTTGAAGCAATTCTTTTATTAATATCGTTAACAAAATAATCAATAGTTGATGACTCTTTAACAACGTTTTGATCCTGAACGCACCCTAATCTGCGAGCGCAGGAGGAAGTAGCTAGCTTGAGTTTACACCAGCGGCCGGATGTTCTGTGGGAAGACAGGAACAATAAAGAAGGGAAAGCGCACGGGTTTTAAACCTACTTCAAAACAGAAAAGGAAGGAAATTATCTGCTGTTTATAGCAGGTAAGTTTCACTGTTTCAAGCCCGCTATTCAGGTATTGTATTTTGTGTGCGCTCTGCAACGCTATGTAGCGTTAGCCACCCAGCGCGGCCGCTACCTGCTCTGCCGTGACATTATTGGCTAACTAGCCAGTTTAGCGACTCGCTAATGATAAGATAGCTCTGTGATTAATGAGTTCAGTCAAATAATTAACTTAGCTTGAAATAATTACCGAATCATATTGGCAACAAGTCATATTTAATTTCAGCATTTCAACAAATATTAATTTAAAATGATTTCCCGGCGCTTAATAAGTAACGTGAACGTTACTTTCCCGCTGTAGTTAAGCGTTACTGGTTCAAAATCGTATTTTCGATCAGTATTTGTCGAACTGATCTCCAGGGTATGCTCTCTAGCGGTATACTTAACTCCCTTATTGATCATTAATTAATCAGCATAGTTGTTGTCACATTTTCTAAAGGATAGGTTCATATCTTACCCTAACAAAATACTCACATGCAGTGGTGGGAAGTGTTACACCACTTGTACTTGTCATTTTATTCCACTACTCCACCACTTTTCAGAGGGATATATTGTGGATTTTACTCCACTATCTTTACATGAAAGCCATCCTTGTTAAAAGATATATTGCAGGTGGAGATTCTACCCAAAAAAGTAAAATAATCTCATGAAAAACAATACATTTGTAAAGAGAAACCAGTGGGACCTGGCCTATTTGGTATGTGACCTTACAAAAAGAAAACAGAGTGTAGCTGGAGGCCCAGTCAAATTTCAGACGTTCATGGAAAACACTTCCTCTATAAACTTCTCAAATAGTTTCATTTCGCCCCAGAGAGGTAAAATTATCTAATATTTCACGACAGCAAAGATTAGGGAAGAGTCCAAAAACTGAAAACAGAAACGAATAACAAAACCTTGTTTTTTCTTCTTTCCTGCGTCATTAATCATGTAATGACCACCCAGATTTATCTTGTGACTCTTTCCAGGGGGTATATGAAGTAGTTAAAAGTAGCTCACACCTCGATCTGCTGCTGAGACATGTGTGTCAGTATTAATAATTTAATGATATTGTGTTACATATCAGTTAGAGGTGCTATTTTCCTGCAGAAGTAGTATTTTACTTTTTATACTCGAAGGACATTTTGCTTAAGATACCTGTGCGCTTTCATTTAAGTGTATTTCTGAATGCAGGACTTTAACTTGTAATGGAGTATTTTTACATTGTGGTATTTGTACTTTATGTATGTGAAAAATCAAAGTACTCAGTAGTTTTTCCACCACTGCTCACATGTCCATATGTACACTGAAAGAGTTAATGTTCGCTGTAATCATTCCTAACATGCAGCCTTAGATTTGGGAGTCTGCTGTGGACCAAGAGAGAGCGGTCTTACCGTGCTGATGTCAATTAAAGAGGATTATTTAAAGAGAAACTGTAGTGCAGTTATTAACCACAACCCAGAGTGACTGGAGAGCACAACCTACCAAGAGAAAAGCAGGTATCTCCTAAAGTTACAGTATTCTTACAGAACAGAATTCACTCTGTGTTTCTGTCTCCATTGCAGCTCAGCAAGTGAAGTACATGTCATAATATAAAGAACTTTGGGAAATACCCACTCGGTTCGTCTAATTCAAGACTGTTGAAACCTGATAATGTCAAATGTGGCTGGTCTTTAAAATGCATTTTTAAACAGAATGATGACTGTGGATTGTGGAGAGTCACTCTAGGAAGGGAGCATTTTGTGACCAGTGTGGACAGGAGGAATGATTACAGCAACTAGTAACTCTCTGAATGAACATATAGGTATGCAGATGTTGATTAAAGGTACTTTATAATTGTTTTAAATATCAGTTGATCCCTGGGAATTAAGCCAGACTGTGAACTTATCTTTTAATGTGACAGTCTGCTCTTTTTTGTATCTAATACACAGTTTTTATGATGGAAACACTCCAGAATAAGATGCTCTCTATGTGTGTGTGTGTTTTTTTTTTTTTTTTAAATTAAAATCACTGTCACGACAATTTCAGATCACAAGTTTGCCTCACAGTGCTTTACAATCTGCACACCCTCTGTCTTTACACCCCTTGATTTGATTTGTTGTCACTGATACGTCTTTACTGGATCTATTTCTGATGCCGTAAGCTTAATATTGTCTCCTATTCTCTTTCATCAGGGCAAAAGAATTTGGTTTGCATGTGAGGACTGAAGTGTCTGCCAAGCCAACAATGGCGAACAATGCAGAGGATATTGAAAACAATATGGTGAGTATGAAAGAATGTGACACAGTTGCTCTAACATTATCTCTCCGTGTTAATGTATTGGGTAATGATTAGCCAACATTTTAGTTGGCTAACGAAGTGTTTCAGTGTCATGGCAGTGGTGAAAGAGTCATCTGTTTTCTAGTCAGTCAGTGACGCCACATGCTGTGGGGGAGGCTCAGTCTGATAACTCTGGTTTTATTTGGCCTTTCATATAATAAATGATGATTATGGAGGGTTATGTTCTGAAAAGGAAAGATGTTAGACTGAATCACTAAAGTAGAAACATGAATGCCAGTGTGCTGCTGTTTTTGCTCTCTGCATTTTGCTCTTACTGTAAATAAAGGTGTGGCCTCTAGCGCATTCAAGAAGTCAAAGTCCCCTCTTACTGTCACAGTCCGCTGAGCAATCCTAAGCCTTGTTCAGTTTTTTGTTTACCCCATGACAGTAGTGCACTTACAATACACTAACAGTATTTCTCTTTGGGGCCTCCAGTTTTCACCCTCGAATAGCATATTATGGTCATTCAGTTCATTATGAGGTCAGGTCAGTACAGCCATAAGGGAGTATGACTGATGAGGGGTTTAACACACATTTTGTTATACTATTTTAGCATCACTACCCTCAACAACTGGTCAAACTAAGACTAATTTGGTAAAGTAGTCCGTATCTCTTGTGTCCTTGGTACTAACATTGGCCTTATTCCCAGGACTGAGAAACAATGCGGCGTACCACACAGTGAGGTCATTTTGTGCAGCAGGCTGTTTTAAGAGCAGTGACAGCTTTCACTATTCAGATCAGTCTCTGGAGATGTCTCCTGTCTTCATTTCTGTGTACCTAGTGAGATTACTTCATGTCTGGGCTGCTGCATGTCTTGACTCGCCTGACAGCCTGACAGTTTTAGTTCACAAAGTCTCCTTGAATTTCCCCTTTATTTTTTTCCCTGACGGAACAGGTCCTCAGGGTGGGCGGGAATGAGTACGCCGTTGTTATCCTCGGACGAACTGGTGTAGTGAGTGTGAATGTGCCAGTTTAGCTCTGAAATCCAAACATGGATGACCTGATAACGGTTTGCTGTTCTGTTTGTCCACTTTCTAGGTATTTTTGCCAACAGAAACTGCCTTTCATCTGGTAATATGATGCTTCACATATGTGCTTATCTAAAACTTTTGCAGATAGAGGAGAGACAGACCTGGACTATTAATGCAGCAAATTCTGAATTTTTCAAAATGTCTGGGCTCTCAGGCTCACACAACCTAAAACATAGAATATATGGAGAAGATTGCAGCAGAACAGGGCACACTTGTGACATGCAGATTTAACCACAGTGTCTCTGTTTGAGGGCAGCATCACATTTAACAAGTCATTGTTAATTGCTAAATTTGTAAGTCCTCCATGGGTTGCAAGTATGTTGTTTGTTTTGAGTAACTAAACTTGTCTGAATGAGAGTCAGGAGAAATTATCTTATGTTGCAAAGATTAATTTAGCTTCTGGCTCCTGTCCTCTCCATACTTTTCACATAAAGGCATTAAATTAGCAAAACTGATAATTTCTCTAATTATTTTTATGGCATTTTTCTTTTTATTCGATAATTTAGAGCATGGACTGATGGGAGACATGGGGAGGAAAAAAAGGGTTGACAAGCAACAAAGACTGAGTTGGGTGCACAAAGTTCTAAACAGCGCAGTGCATTTCTTAGCTCATCAGGATGTCTCAAACATTTGTGACTCTACCACACCTAGATGGAAGATTTGATTAACAGGCATGTTCTTGTTGATTCTGAGAAATCCCTGGTGGTGCTGTTGCTATGCCTGGTCTGCTATCTGTATGTTTTGCACTGTTGCTCTGATTTTATAAACATCTGTTAAGTACATACATATTTTATGTGTTTTTATGTTTAAACTGTCCCCACACTGGTGTCGTGGAAACTGAGCAGACACAGAAAATAATTTGATTGTTCTCCCATACCAGCAGAACCAACAGCAGTCCAACGGGTCCCCTGAACCTGCCCAGCAGCCACAAGAGGCTGGGGTGACCAGAGTGCGGTCAAGGGGAGGCTCAGGAGCTGAGGGAGGAGGAGGTGGAGGAGGAGGAAGAGGAGGCAGTGGAGGTGGCAACGGTAGCGGACCGGAGCAGAACGGACAGCCTCCCGCTGCCCGTGCTCCTCGTGTGGTGGAGACTGAAGAGGACGAAGATGAAGAGTTGACCTTGAAATATGGGGCCAAGCATGTCATAATGCTGTTCGTTCCCGTAACCCTCTGCATGGTGGTGGTTGTGGCAACCATAAAGTCTGTCAGCTTCTACACCCAGAATGACGGGCAGAGATTGTGAGTGTTATGACCCTTATCAAACAGGTGGTGGTAGATAGGGAAATAATGTGGGACTGGTGCCAGATTCACAGCCCATCTGCACTGGTGTTTGAATGAAATGCAATATAACATCAGTGCCACTAGGTGGAGTTAATGCAATATATTCTGTATCTTTCCTACCTTGTTTGAATACCAGGGCATTACTGTTATTGCATTAGATCAGCATAGCAGACTCTGCATATGGCTGAGAGCACATAAACACAACATTTTGTATTATTAGCTCTTATCCAGAGCAGTTTAATCGCCATGAAATGGCAGTAAGCATTAATACCAACTAGCTCTAATATGAACCACTGTGAAAGCAACTGCACACAGACCACACATGAAAACACACTATTGTACATATAAAATGTTATGATACTGTGAGCTACATACATTCACTAATCACTATTGCATTTATTATACATTGTCTATTCTTTGTTGTTTGACTGAGACGTGTTATTGTAATGTGTTTTTGAAATGTCACCCTCAGGATCTACACACCGTTCCCTGAAGACACAGACACAGTAGCACAGAGAGCCCTAAACTCCATCTTGAACGCCACCATCATGATCACTGTGATCATCGTCATGACTTTGGTGCTGGTGCTGTTATACAAGTACCGCTGCTACAAGGTACAAACTAATGCTTGTCACATCACACTGCATCACATATGCTGTTGTCCTATTATGTCCTATTATACCTGAAATGATTAATGTAGTAGTTTTTGTTTGTATAAGCTAGGTCTAAATACCTTCCACAGCAGACTTTTTGATTTCTCATAGTAGGAAAAGTTCATGTTATACTAATTACATTCACATTTCAGCCATCATAATAACATTTTATATTTATACCTGTGCTTTTCCTATTGTGACACACTGTCAAGATTTCTTCCTTTAAAAAAGCCTAATGGCAAAATTTCAGTGAATGAAATTTCAGGATCAGCCATCAGCATTTATTTTCTGAACTCCATCGCTAAGAAAGAAAAAAAACAAGCTGGTTGTGAAAATATGTTTTCAGGGCTGTTTTTAAATCTTTCAAGAATAGGATTGTGAGGGAAACACACAAGTCTTAACTTCACAGTAGATTAAAATTTAGAATTTGAATCCATTGCCTTTGTGCATCATCACAGGTGTAGTGTTTTGCATCTATAAAATGTAAAGAATTGCGTTATTTAAACTTAAAACTAAAATGGTGGAGGGTATATACAATCCACTTGATAGTAAATAGGGAGTGACTGGGTTGGAGTGACCATAGCCATGGTGTTTTCCTCTTAATCACTAGACAATGGCTACAGGTGTACCTACCATTAAAATGGCTGCATTCCATCAGCATTACATTTAGGTGTGCCAGTTCAAACCCCCTTGTTCTCTTCTGTTCTTTCTGCATGTCGGGACACTGTCATGAGTTACTGGGACACCTCAATGGAGCAGAGCCATCATTAATATTATTAGTAACACGTGTGCTTTTCCTGCTCTGACAAGCCAAAATGCCTCCTGTGAAAAAGGTTTATGAGAATGATAAAGGTGTGTGAGTTGTTCTGCCCTAACAGGTGCACCAAAGCCAGGAAAATGCCAATAAAGTCCTGAGTGGAGGTCTTATCCTGAAGGAATTTATAATAATTGTGGTGGCCTCTAATAGTTAATGGTTTTAACCCCAAGTTTGTTGAAGTCCTGTTAAAACCAGACTCCCAGGGCACCTTATGGGTGGGGCTGAGTACATCAGGACAATAGATTCACACTTCGTCCAAACTCTGGTGTTCTTTGTATTGCTCTCTGTGGGAAACCCCACCCATCTGGTAGTCTTAGTAGTTTAAAACAAACACAAGTAACAAGTAAGTACAAGTGATTTGTTGAAACAGTGCCATACATTAAATCCCATGACTCTTTGCATTCATAGGTGATCCAAGGCTGGCTCTTCCTCTCCTCTCTCCTCCTGCTGTTCTTCTTCTCCTACATCTACCTCAAGTAAGTCTACCCCTGTCATTTTCAAAACTTGCCATATATTCTTTATGATGATAGATGGAGACTTTCCAGGTATTTTCATAAAGTCTCTGCTTTGTCCGACAGAGAGGTTTTTAAGACCTACAATGTGGCCATGGACTACTTCACCCTGGCGGTAATAATTTGGAACTTCGGAGTGGTGGGCATGATGTGTATTCACTGGAAAGGACCTCTGCGACTCCAGCAGGCCTACCTCATCATGATCAGCGCCCTCATGGCCCTGGTTTTCATCAAGTACCTGCCAGAGTGGACTGCCTGGCTTATATTAGCTGTCATATCAGTCTATGGTAAATCCTCTGCTCCCATCTTCTTTTCGCTTTGACCTTTGTGTGCTTTTAAGGAAAAAAGATGAAGGCTTTACTGAACCTTTGAAGATATTTTTTGTGCACCAACATTCAGTCATCTGGTTCCTTTTTAGTGCAGGACGGAAAAGGGAAAACTCAAAGTGTGTAGTCTAACATGGGTTCTAAAAGTTGATGTACAGAATCATTTTATTAGGGAAAAAGCACCCAAGGAAAAACATTTATCACTTTTAGCTTTAAAAAGAAGCAACATTTGAACCAAAGCCTAGTTTATTAACAAATAAAATTGCAGCATAAAACCTTTAAACAGAAACGCTCTCCTGCAATATGTATATATGACTGATGTCATCATTAGTGTGGTGAAAGGAAGGATATGTCTCAAGACCTAAAGCATTTACATAAATGCTTTAAGGAAATGTGCAATGAAAGACAGATCTACTAGGAAAGGAAGTCTCAGGGAGAAGCTGAACTCAAGACTGTCACCGCACCAGCAAAAATAGCTGCTTAGCCTGTTTCTTGTAAGCGTCCCCTTTGCCTATAGACAGAGGTGATGGTCAAAATAATGGGGAGTGGACAATTAACACTTATAATTGTAGGTGTTTGATTTTACTGGGCAGATCAGGGGATAACAAGAGCAGTCACATATTGTCAAAAAATTTACCTTATTCGTCCTTGCCTGTTAAGGAGTGCTAAGTAAAAACTTGAAAAACTTTTTCAGGCAACATAATGGACGTTAAGTTTTCAATGCTGTTACTTTGTATTTGTATGACAACAGCTTACATCACTTGTCTGGTCTCTGTCTTCTTTCCTCTCACAGATTTGTTAGCGGTGCTCTGTCCCAAAGGGCCTCTGAGGATCCTGGTGGAGACGGCTCAGGAGAGGAACGAACCCATCTTCCCAGCTCTCATCTATTCTTGTAAGATAGACACTGACCATAGACCTAAATTTATTAACATGTTGTTTTAATAAACCAGAGGAGGCTCAATGAATCACTTGACATTTGAAAGCTAAATATATCAAACATACAGGAACTAAAAGTGCTTATACTCGAACTCCTCTCTTTGCTTTCACTTTGACTGACACTTTGATCATCAGCACTTTTACTTCAGATGACACTACAACTCCATTCAGCCTTTGCAATTTAAATACCTCCCTTTAAACAGCTGTTTCAACTTCTTGCAGTGCTAAAAAGTGCTTGGTCTTCAACTCCTGCAGTTAGACAGCAACTGACACCTCAACTCCTCTCAGACACTAACTGCTTTTTTGCAGTGGTTTAACTTAAACTTTTCTCTGCATTTTTTGCAAGTGATTCAAACCCTTTCTACGCATTTCACATAAACTGACACTTCATTTACTTTTAGCGCAGTCACTTGAAATGACGCTTGAACTCCATTTAGTGTTTGCACTTTATCTGACATTTTAACTGCTTTATGTGGTTACACTTTAAATATGACTGAAGCTGCTTTAAACCATGAGACTGACCCTTCAGCTCCTTTTAGACACTTCAGATCTCTCAGTACTTTCACTTCAACTTGGAACATTTCCACTGATTCGCTATCAACTGACACATCTTCTTCTTTCAGAGCTTTTACATCAGCTGATGCTCAAAACTTATTTTATCGCATTCAACTCCTCAGTTACTTTCAGCACAGTCTCTTCTTATTTTTTGACTCCGCATGTAACACAAACCTTGAAGCCTCTATATTATTATTATTATTATTATTTTGACTCACTCCCCCCTCAGCTACAATGGTGTGGCTTGTCAACATGGCCGACACAGACAGGCCAAAGAGGAACTCAACAGAAGCAGCTTCGCCTCAACAGGAGACCCAACAGGGTGAGCGGAGTCTGTGTTTATAATTGAGCAGGGTTCAACTTATGGCCGGATGGTTACCTTTCACACTGTGAGGTTGTTGTTTAGTCTGACTGATCTCACTTGTCTGCAGCTGTGGCGTCTCCTGCCCCCTCCAGTCCGTCACAGGACGACGGAGGCTTCACCCCCTCCTGGGTCAGCCAGCAGGAGCACCAGCTGGGACCTCTCCAGACCACAGAGGAGACCAGGCGGGAGATCCAGCAGTTGCCCTCTGCTCGTCCTCCTGTTGAAGATGACGATGAAGAGAGTGAGTGCTGACAGCAGAATGGTTTACATTTTTGTCTTTTAGCTGACATTTGTATCCAAACAAAGTTGTTTGCTGTTGTAAGGGTCTACATTGTGAATTCAACCATGTGGCCTCCCAGTTTCAAGGGACTTTTAAACATACTTTAAAACAAGGGGTGTACAGATGCAGTGAAGGAACAGGCTTTTTTTACTGTTGTTAGTTCAAATGTTATTGTCAGTCTTTTTTTAGTTATTCATTAAAGTTATTGTTGCAACTGAAGCTTTAGTGCCTGTCCTGGCCTACACAGTAGCCCAGCACAGATCCTCCTTCTGTAATACACCCAAGCTTTAAGGTTATGACAGATGCAGATGGATCACATTACTTTAATTGATTCAATTATTTCTTTGGGCCTTTCTTCTAGTGAGATTGCAGTCAGTGCCAGCAGCTCTTTAAAACACATTATATCTGACTCACATCTCTTCAGTTGAACAACTGATAATGGAAACCACATTTCAGCACTACACCATTGTATTATCATGTTTTGGGTGGAAAAACTATAAAATATTGTTATACTATCAAATACATGAGTAAAACTATATTATGATCACTTTAGATTTACTTCCCAGCCCTAATATGAAGCTGAGCTCTCTCATTCAAATTTGTGAGTTTCCAGATTGTCTGACTGCCTCCTCCTCAGTGTGTAATCATCATCTTTCAGTTCCCTCTTCTTTGAACACATAAAACATTTTAGGAATGTTTTTTATGTGTTCCCGTTTCTGTGCAATTAGCGTGTGTATGTGAATGCGACTACATGTTAGGCTGTAGCCTGTTTTTAGTCAGAGCAGATTAGGAAGCGATTATTCATGGCAATTGCTAGGTTTCATGTCTGTACCATGTGGGGGCCTGCGCTCTTTCTAACCTAAAGCTTGGGTAAATATGGGGTCGGATCTCTTGTTTGTACAGTAATTACAGTTGAGAAAAGATTTCTATGGGGGTTGGAGGGTGTGGGGTTGAAGCGCATCTTGTGTTTGAATTGACTCCACCCTGAATGTGGTGTCGTCCTGCGTTTTCAGGGGGCGTCAAGCTCGGGCTCGGAGACTTCATCTTCTACAGCATGCTGGTGGGAAAGGCCTCAGCCGCAGCCAGCGGCGACTGGAACACCACGCTCGCCTGCTTTGTAGCCATCCTCATTGTGAGTGACCACAGCTGCTTATTTTGGTGTCAGGCTCAAGTCACCACAACCTCATCTCTGTCTCTCAGCACAATATCTCACCCCAATTTATGCGAACCACTTGATTGTATAACAAGCAGTTTTTTTTCCCCGTCCAGAGCTGATTTTGTTTGGTGCACAATTGCTCAATGTGTTATTTCCTCTGGGTCTGTGTCTACCCCCGCAGGGCCTGTGTCTGACCCTGCTCCTCCTCGCCATCTTCAAGAAAGCGCTCCCCGCTCTGCCCATCTCCATTTTTTTTGGCCTGGTCTTCTACTTCGCCACAGACAACTTGGTACGGCCCTTTATGGACAAGCTGGCGCTACACCAGTTCTACATTTAGCAGGACGCTGCCCTGATAACCCTCACCCACATAGCTCTCTAGCCAACAACACGAGAGCGGTCCCTTCACAGCCGGGGAACAAAGGGTGATGTGGGGGCCCCTCCCGCCCCCACATCCCCTCCTAAGAACTCACGATGATGATGGGACACAAGTTGTTTTTGTTTTGCCTTTTTTCCTGGCGCCAAGAGAGGGTATTCCCCACAACAGCTGTTCTTAAATATTTTGTTTTAAAATAAGATGTGACATTTCTCGCTCAACTTGGGACCTCATCTTCAAATTGTTTGTCGATCACTGGTCTCAGGCACAATCCAAGATGTTAGTGAGAATATTTTACCTTTATTTATCCAGGGAGGCTCTACAAGAGCTCGTCTGCTCCTTTTCCAGCAGCGCCCTGCTTCACGTCCACACTCATTCATATCTGGGAGCTGCCCAGTACAACCACAGTCTTCTACAACTGGGGTTGTAGTAGGTGCCTTGCTCATGGACACCTTGGCAGTAGCTGTTGAGCTATTGGGAGACGGTTTGATTGAATCTCCCCTCAATGACTCTAATCCAACATCTTTCCCGCCACAAGTCTGTTTTGACTTGTGAGCTTCCCCCCCAGACTTAACCGAAGATTCAAAAAGCCTTCATCAAGCTAATGGATGATGACATTGATTATAGATTGGTAATTGTGTAGTTTGATCATGTATGAGCTGTTCGTCACCAGAGCGTGCTTTCCTCACCGCTGTTAAGAATGGTTAAGATCTTTTTTTTTTTCCACTTTAGACACAAAAAAACGAAAGCTCTAATGCCAGAGCAATTTACACCCAGAAAGATTTACACTGAACAGGATGTTTCAAACACGTTGATCTTTCACATGTGGATAAGTGGAAAAACGTGCATCAAGAATTTAAAATATGAGTGTTTTTGTGACACTGATTTCACCGTGTTCTCTGCCCTTAATTTTACCTTTAGTCACATGAATTCACAGCCTGCAGAGGCAGGAAAGTTCACACACACTCACACCTGAGGACTTGCCTGCCATGTCAGCCATGTACGGTCAGCCACTGAGCAGTTCTGCCGGAGCAGTTGGAGGTTCAGTGCCTTGCTCAAGGGCATTTCAGTAGTAGTAGTTGTCATTGATGTTGTTATTGTGGGACAGAAATGTGCTTTTCATTCTCTACCCTGACTGAGAATTGGGATTTTTTTGTTTTCTTTCAACCTGTCCAGGGATTGTAACCTGTGATCATCTGGTCACAAACTCTGAACCTTTAGGCTATAGCTGCCCTCATGATGCTCGCCTGGTGCTGTCTTGAACTATGCTACATCAAACACAAAAAATATTTCCTCTATACACAGATGTTGTTGTCCTTTTTTCAAGATATGCATAAGAGAAACTTTGTACTTTTTGAAACATGGGGGTAAATGTTAACAGGGTTCCTACACAGATCAGCAGCATCTGGGAGAGTGTGATAACAAACGCAACTTCTGACAGAAATAATGTGGAGGTGTTGAGTAAAAAACACTCAATCCTGGTAAAGGAGGGAGTTGTAGCTATAGTTAAATTTGATACTTGAATTTGTCAGCATGTTTGGAAAGCATTATCTCCAGTCATCAAAGCATTATTAACCTAACTGATGATTTTAATCAAGTTAGAAACAAACCAAAAAGTTTAAATTAAGGTGAGAAAATAATGATCTGGTATGAAACATTGAGATGTGTATGAACCCAAACTCTGTGCTTCTCATATATGAGACTGCTGAATGGTAAAGATGAGCTGCACTGATCGCTCTTTTGTTGTTGCACTCGAGTTACATGCTTGCAGAGAGGAGAAACCAAGACGGAACAAAATAATAATACTAGTTTTCGAGACTGTTTATTTCCCCTTTTTTGTTTTTAGGGAATATGTTGGGTGACTGGCTTTTTTTCTGTCCTTCACATGCATATGTGTGTTATGCAAAATGATTCAATTCAGATTTTGTTCTTTTTTTAAATAAATGATAAAACTGAGACTTGTCTTTTTCCCCCTTCTTTCATATTTTTTCTGTTGTTGCTCTTGTGGATTCACAAGTCTCTAATTTGTATTTATTTTTCTCAGCTTGTGCAGTTAGTGTGGACCACAGTGTAGCACTTAAAGTGGTAATCTGTGAAATCAGTTTGTTTGTTTGTTTGTTTGTTTATGCCCAGTGCTTGTGTATTTGTTTTTTTTTTTGTTTTTATTTTTTGCTTTTTATCAGCCAGAGTTAAACTGTCCGTCAAAGTATGGGTGTGTCCAGTGTTACGAGAACACAGTTAACCCCCTGTTCACACGTGCACACATTAAATGTACTGTCGGTGTTTCTGCAGCAGTGATGAAAAGAGTGAGCCCCGCACACTGACTTCCACTCCTTGAATATAAATTGACAATGTTTTGGTCTTCGTTGAGTCAAAACATTTAAAACTGGTTATCACACCCCACATGTATAAACCAGGTGTGATTGATAAGTCCATGGCCTAAGGTAGAAGGAGACGAGTTATGCAGAAAGTTTGAAGTTAATAACTTTTCTGGTATTTCTGTGTCAGGTAACTGAAAACTGCAAGTCAGCTTGCAATTTGGTGACCAACTAAGCTTCTACTCCATCTAAGGGAGGAGGTAGTCGTCTGATCAGGTGAACAGGGTGGATGTTGGAAGCAGATTTGGTAAATGA
This sequence comes from Lates calcarifer, assembly GCF_001640805.2. Classification (NCBI taxonomy): domain Eukaryota; kingdom Metazoa; phylum Chordata; class Actinopteri; family Centropomidae; genus Lates; species Lates calcarifer. The sequence continues at coordinate 20,403,963 of NC_066851.1, read as the reverse complement.
CTGCATGAAGGCCAATGTTCATTTTCTCAGACAGTGCGGAATTTTTAATTACCCAAAACAGAAATACCACAAAAGTTATTAACGTTCTGTTTAATCACTCAGTTAAACTGCATGTACATGTAACAGGAGCTGTTCAACTTAGCTCGTTTTACCTTAGGTAACAAACCTAATCATCAGTCATTTCTCATATAGCAAAACAATCAACTCAAGAACAACAACAACAAAAATCAAAAAATACACATACTAAGTATTTTGTTGTGTCCAGTACTGTGACATCTTTTATTTCTTATTTAATGCTCATAAAGTTATATTTACTCTTTGTAATGTTGCTCGTTAACCCAGAAGTTTCTTTTCTTTATTCCAGACAAAACACAGGAAAACAAAGAGCTACAGGACAAAGGACTGTCACATCAACACCACTGCATACTTGATACACAGCGCAAAACAACAGGTAAAACTGTGTGAGGTGAGCTTTTCTTTCAAGGAAACTATTCTCTCTTTTCTCTCCTTTCATTTGCCCCCAGAGGTCAGAGGTCAAACTCATCACGCCTGGACCTGTTTAATACTTTCACACAGTAACAAAATGCTGTTGTCTCTCATGCTTAATCAGCACTGATTTCCAGGGAGCAAACCCTCCTGGGAATTGACGCAAAGCATCCCTGCAGACGGTGGGAACATTGTGGAAATTCCTCGGCGTGCTGATGTACTGGCATCCCGCGCTCGCCATCCCCCGATGCCAACTGGCCGACGGGCGCGGGTTGGCACGTCGCCTGGAGCGCTGGATGCATTTGCTGTCACCATGGGGACTGTTTGGCCTCGGTGGCCGGGACAGTGGCACAGTATGGCAGTTCACCCAGAATGTTTAGCCTCATACTGTGACTTACCTAACAAGCCCTCAGCGAGGCCTCATTCTGGCGTGTGAATCCTGTAGCTCAGCTGGTGAACAACTACAGAGTTAATTCCATAAGGCCTCTATTGCATTGGTTCCAGACACCTGCTCTGTTCAGATTATGTTACACCATGTATGGCATTCTTTCCCAGACAAGATTAACCCTAATTTTGCCCAATGATAAGGAGCTCCCATTGAGAGACATTTGAATCGTTTGTTTTATTTCTCTCCTTGCAGATGTTAAATTAGACGTCATATTTCTTCGTAGGCTCTTAAGCTTATTACTGACGAGTGAATGAGACTACAGAGTGAACAGAGTTAATCTGTCAATCACTCTGCATGGAGTGGACTTATGCAGGAGACGCTGTGACTGTGTGTCACACCTATGTACGTTAGAGGTATCCCAGGATAGCTCTGCTAAAGGGATTACTGTGCAGGGAGGGAGGTCTGCTCCATGTGAGACATGTAAGGAATTGAGGATTAGACTTAATAATCACTCTGAACCAGCAACAAGCGCAGAGACAGGAGAAGCTCTGACAAAAAGGGGAAAAAAATCTGTAAAGGTTGATTAAAACATTTCAACAAAGATGTCTAAGGACAAGCTGGAGAGCCTGGTGAAGCGCATGGAGGACACGCTGTCAGAGATGGAGCAGCTGAAGCTTCACTGCGGGAAGCAGAGCGAGGAGCTGAGCCAGCTGGTGGTGGAGCTCCGGAGAGAGAACCAGGAGCTGGTGGAGAAGTACAACCAGCTGGCTGCGGAGATGAAGGAAGCCAAGGAGATTATAGAACAGCTACAGGACACAAAATATGCCTTTAACGCTAAGGAGAGGCAGGCGCAGAAGCTCAGCCGGCAGCTCTGAAGGCCTACGAGGAGGGCGGAAACATGACTGTAGGTGGATGTGACCTGGGTGTGCTGAACACAGAGTCCTGGAGGAAAACAGAGCGGACGAGGCATATGAAAAAAGCAACTTGTTGCAGGAGATTTCTTAAGACTGGGTGGGCATGAAAACTATACTGGGCACAGCTCTTTAACATGTAGAAAATGTGTTTTTTTTCCATCTCCATATGTGTACATTTTAGGTCCGGAGGAGGATGGATGTAAAGCTTAGTAATTTGAATGTTAACTTAAATCCTGTGGCTTAGGGCTCCTTTTAAAGCCATGGCTAGACTTAATGACCAGGAATCAAAACTGTGGATGTGGAAAATGTGGACTCTGGTTGAAAAGGGGGTTTTCAAAAGTGGGTGAGGATTATGCATAAGACATTGTGCTCATTAGGTTTCTATAATTAAAACAACAACATGCCTGGAAGCTGGGCTGCACTGCTCCTGTAAAGACTTTATTTGATGACCGCCACTGCATTATTTTAACTTGTTCAGCGACCAGAAGAAGTGGGTGGCCACCTATTTTCAGAGTCAAGTGCTAAGAATACCTGATTATCCCTTCCTGCCCTCAGCCTTCAAGGTGCCTCCCTCCACATTCAGTCACAGTTCTTAGGAAAACAGAAAAGAGAGAAAATGGAGCAAATGTGGCTTAATGTGCATCATTAACGTACCACAATAAAGTCCTGCTAATGTTCAGTATGTTGTTTGAATTCTGCAAATCATCTGCAGACGGAGAGTCACTCATGTTGAAGGATTTTTGCATCATGTACTCTGTAATTTAATATATATGTGTATTATACATGTGGTGTTTATGGGTCAAGTTAAAACTGTTCAGATCAACAGGTTTGTGGTTTGAATTAAATGTGTTTATTGATTCTAAATGCTTTTTCAAATCTATGTGTGTTTAACAAAAAGAACAAAAATTTTAAAAGTAATAATTCAAAGAACTTAACCCTAGTGGTGGAAAGTAAATAATTAATTCAGGTATTGCATGTACAACTTTGGTGTTCTTTACACTTGTTTTCCACTACGGTTCAGGAGGAAAAATTGTACTGTTAACTTATCTGACAGCTGCAAGTTACAACAAATAAAATGTTCTGCACTGTAATAGATTAAACAACCAAACGGTATAGAAAGTAAAAAGTAAGTAAAATTAGCTCCACCTTAACAAAATGTAGGAGTAAAATACTGCTTATTAATTGATTCATCAATGATAATTATCTAGTAATATAAAATGTAATAGTACAACACACAGTGGTCATGTTTCTGATTTTTAAATACTTTTGATAGTTTAAGAACATTCTACTAACAATACTTAAATACTTTTTCTTAGGTAACACTTTCAGTGCAGGACTTTGACTTACAACAGTGTATTTTTACAGTGTGCAACTTCTACTTAAGTAGAGGATGAGAGTACTGACTCTTACTGGTGTCCTTGTGCACTGTACAGAAAATATACTGCGGTAAATATTGTACATGTGCCACAAACCACTTGGATTATTCTGCACCAGCTGCTGGGGGGTGTTGGATGGACACCATATATTTTCTGGGAGCTATTAATAGAAGGCAAAGTTAACTTGTTCTATGAAAAGACTGAGATGAAACTGCAGGAGGTAATTCAATTTCTGTTTGATGGTCCACTGAACTTAAGTAGTGTTTCTACTGACATGAGTCTGAGTAGACACAGAAAGGTCATAGTTACCTGTGATGTGCTATGATTTTGAAGATGTTATGCTTAGACCTGTGAATCATTCAGTCTGGCCCAAACATGTAAAAAGATCTTTCAGCACAACCAGATAAACAAACATGTGGCTTGAATGGGTTTCGGTCGGTGGCATATTTGCCGTTAAAACAGTTTGTTTTTTGGGTGATTCATGGGTGGAATAAATTTTGGGCCCACCGTTGTTCTCTGGCTGTTTCTGCACACCCTCTCTGAACAAACCCCCCCCCCCAAAAAAATTGAGGATGTAAACAGTAGAAAAGTTAGCTCAAGACAAGTACACATTACACCCAAGATTTATTTTTACATGAGCCCACAGCTACATAACTCTGCACCATTTCACTAGTTTGGGGTTTTTGTTTTTAGAGGCTGTTGAGATGTTTTGAAAAACCTCACCCCCAAAAGAGAAGAGAGAGGAAGGGACGGGTAGAAAATCTTTTCAGGAAACATAAAAATTGGCAAATGTTTAAACATAGCTTTGGTAGTGGCAATGGTGGTTTCCTCCTTAAAGCCCCAAATATTCACTTTTCTCTGCTATTTCAACATGTTTAGCAATTAAATAGTCAAATTCCTCCACGAGCCTGTTTGATTTGGTCAGTCTTTTGAATTATTGACATGATATATAAGATCAACATCAGAGGCTGTTGTAGTTTGGTCTTCACTTATTGCCTCTAATTTTCTGTTTGGGCTCCTGGAGTCTGCTGGTCCTCTTTAATAGTTCATGTTCAAGCCCAAGTTTAAAAATAAAAATACAAATTTTGCTATTATTATTGTTATTACCCAGGCTACCAACATGGCTCCGGGGATGGGATATTCATTTTCCCAGAAGTTGAATCCCTGTGACCCTAACTTTTTAGTGTCAGCATCTACATAGTGGACTGATACAGACTTTGTTCAGACATTCATGGTCCTCAGAGGATGAGTCCTACTGACTTTTCATGGACCATGAGGATGACATTGTTGTTGAAATGTCTCAACAGCTTCTGGATGGTAAAACATAGTATATATATTCATGGTCCCCAGATTACTGTCACAATCAGCCTGTGAGACGCCCTGGACATTGTATCGTTTCCTGTTTTATTTTGAAAATACTTTCCTTGTGTGTCTGTTATGGTTTTGTTTCCTGCCCTTTCATCCCCTCATCTGTTTCCGCCTCCTCAATCAGCCCTGCAGTCACCTGGTCTCTCCCCACCTGCCCCTCATTCCATAATCAACCTGGAATGAGGTGCAGGTGCTCTTCCTTTCTTCCTCCATCAGTTTGTCTCTTCTGTTTCCTTGAGTTGCCTCCTGCTTCTGCTTTTGGATTTCTCTTGTGAGTTTTCCTAGTGTTCCTGCTATCTCACTCATCTGCTTGTAAGCCTGCTCTTTGTGTTATTAAATTTTCACCACTAAACTTTTCTGCCATGGTGTGTGTCTACATTTGGGTCCTGAAATTCTGAAGCTTAACAATTAGGAATTGTAGCCTAATAACTAGCGCCATCATCAGGTTAAAGTTTTAGCTTGTCTAAACTACATTCCCATCAGCCTCAGTTATACAGTACTTTGTGCTCATCAGTTACCATGGTGTGTGAAATGATCGGACACAGTCAGTGACAGTAATGCTAATAGTTCTCAGAATGACAAATCTTGCTGCCACAATGTCCACCTCATGAACATTTATCTTTGTTTACAAAAAAGTGTCATGCACAGTCCATGTAACATATACCATATAAAGCATGTAATATTCATCCATTTGGAGCAATAACCATCACCCTGCTTTCTGTGTTTTTCAGCTGTGCATGTCAAGTAAACCAATGGGTCATCACTTCAATGCTTTTCTGCTCTGTTGGGTTTCAATGAGGTAAGAAGGAAAAAATACATTTAAAGGGGAAATGTTAACAAAACTCAAGGGTTAATTCAATATACTGAGGCTCACTGAACATACAGTCCAGTGAGCCTCTCTCCTAACAAAGTAAGGTGCCATTTGGGAACCATTTTCAGCCAAAATAAAAATAAAAATATAACCCAGCTTTAACATTAGACCTAAAACTCTCAAGGGATGGTTACCCTGGTATTACATGGACGGTATGTACAGGGGGGGAGCATGATAATGACGCGTTGGTCACAGCAATGTGGGAATAAAGTTTTTCAGAACCCTCATCTTGGACATGCTTATAGGGACCTTACAACAAACGAACACGCTGATTAACTGTTATTTTTACTGTCTGAAATTACAGAGCGAGCGTTAAAGATCCCCATCTCTGTCAGGAGGGGCTGTAATTGAGCTGGATGCGCGTTGGTTAAAAAGCGCGGTGATGACGCCGCGGAGGAGGTTTCACCAACAGGACTTTCTCTTCTTCTTCTCGGTTTCCTGTTGGACGTAAGACTGAGAGAGAGAGCGAGAGAGAGAGAGAGAGATCATCAGCCAGATAACCCTCCTCATATATCCAGGACAGTGCAGCTCTCTTCAGACGCATCTTCAAGTCAAAGCTCCGGAGAAGAACCAGCTGTCAGGTCTGCTGCGCCCCGCACGGTCCTCCGCAAGGATCCGATCCAACAGCAGTTTGGGACTCCAAGAAAACGCGTTTAAACCCACTGAAGAGGGTGAGTAGACTTATGATTTCTTATGAAAGATTAAGAACGGTTTCTTCTTATGTCAGATTTCCTTTAGATGACATATTTGAAGAAAAGAACTGGATGCTCAGCAAAAACGTAAAAAAAAAAAAAGTTTTAGTCTGAGAGAAAAGTTGAGAAGGATCGTTTATAGATGAACTGAATTATAGTTCACGTTTGCATTTGTTTTATAGAAACAATGTAAAGTAATCGTGTAAAGAAAGAGTGTCAGAACCACATTAAAGGGACAGATCTCCAAGTTCCAATAAACCATAATGACTAGCCCACAGAGAACAGTCAGAGCATACAATGGATTTATTATTGAATCTTTGTAGGAATGTTATAAATCCATTAATGATTTTTCAGACTGACCAGGTGCCAGTTGCAGACATGCCTCACACAGTACACAGGACACAAGACACTGCTTGCCCCAGCTGACTGTTGAGTAATTGTTAATTTGGTTGGATAAAAGTGTGTATAGCCTGCAGGCTGAAGGCTTTATGAGTGGGTACAATAAAAAGTAAGTGATGCAGGAAATCTCACTGGGAATTTCTAAACAGATCAGTGGTTATTTCAGTTATTCATCAAGAGGAAATTAAAAACATTTCAATTGTGAGGAACTGGAGGCTTCAATGGGATTTTAATGCTCACCAGGACTTTTTTTTCTTTTTAACACTGCAGGATCCAGTAGGAGGTCTTGTTTTACTGTGACATGTTGTGTTTAGCAGCACGCTTTCTTTTTAGGATACTTGATTTGAAGAGTTTCATTCCAAAACACTGATCTTTAACAGTTGTTTCATAAAGTTTACTCACTAATTTCTGACATTTTATAGACTAAATGAAGTCAGCAGCTGTACAGAGTTGTTGAGATGTGGCCCAGACAGAGGGGAGAAGTCTTATCACAATCCAGGGGTGATAACACCATGAAGTTGCTCAATTTGGGGCTTTTGGTGCACCGAGTGTTTATGTTTTGAGAGAGATGGATCAGACATGCTGACTGCCTGTTTCCTCTCTCCTCTCCGACATGTTAACCATCCCTCTGTTCGCTGTGGGACGTTCACGGCTGCAGGGTAACTTTCCGCACAGTGGGGGCATTTGGTGGCCATGGCTGACAGGTCAGAGGTGGCTTGGCAGCTTCAGCCAACCCCCCTGCAGGAAACCCACCATTTGCCCTGGAAAAAAACAAACAAACAGCCTCTCCACATGCAACAAAAGATCCATTTTTAGCTCAGTTAAGCAATTAAGTGATGAGATAGCAGAGGGAAATGATAAGGCTGAAGTTTTAAGTGTTGGAGATCTGACAAAAAGCCTTTTACCTCTCAGAGGTGGGCCTTTAAAAATGATGGCTTTCAGGATGCTGCTTTTGGCTTTGTTCAATGTGAAATCAAATTTAGTGATTTTCAAGTTTAACATTGATTGTATTTCATTATTGATTATTCTGGCGATTATTGTCTGGTCTAAAAATGACAGAAAATACTGAAAAAGGTCAATCACTATTTCCTAGAGTCCAAGGTTGTATCTCATCTTCAGTTTACAGACTAATAAAAACTGCATATTAACATTTCAGGTGCTAGACCCAGTCATTTTTGGGGCATTTTTGCTTTAAGAGACTGAGAAATAAAAAAAGGATGAATAAAATTATCTGAAATGTCTAAGATCATGTTTTGTTAACTGATTAATTGTTCAATTGCTGATTACTTGTTTTACTTTGGTTGAAAAAAATCTTCAAAAGGTCCATTTCCCTGTCCAAAACCTCTACATAAATGCAGCCTTGTGTGGTGGTCAAATTGACCAATGCTGCTGTTGACATCTTTGACTACAAGGTTTTCATCTGACACATGCTATACTTAAAAAAAAAAAAAAAAAAACCCACAGAGGCACATTCAGCTGCTGATCATCTGCTGTGGTTGTCAGCTGCAGATCTAAACCACAGAACAAGCTGCTTCATCAGTTTGGTGATCAGTGCTCGAATGTCTACAATAAATCATCACTACACTGTGATTCATCACTGATTTATATACTCGGAAATGTTTTAGGAAATGCTACAGGGCAACAACACACAGATGTGTACTGCCTCTCAGCCAGTACTGAAGCTGATCCTTTTTTGTTGTGTTCAGGGACCTATTGCAGCCTATTCCTGCCCTTATAGATCTATTCTGTATATGTTGGCATGTGTCTCACATCAATTACTCTTTCCACTCTTGTTGCCCTTGCTTGTTTTCCAAAAAAGTTGCTCAATGTGTAATAGCCTCTATTAGTCACAGTGACTAACTCTGAATGTCTTTTTTTTCCAGGGAACAATGAAGATGCTCCTGCCTCTGGTAATCCTTCAGCTGCTCTTGGCTCCAGCGCTCATGGTAAACTCCCAACAGATACACACTAATAATTTTCCTTCCTTTCTTTTAAAAATGTTATATGTAAGTTTTCACTTCATTTGCCAATGTTGACCCTGTTATGTTTAGCAAGACAAAACGGTTAGAATATGTTCTCTGGTCAGCGCTACCTTTTCATCCTCTCATGCTGGACACCACAGTGACTCACTTTCATAAAGTCTTAGAAATAAAAGAAAAGCATGTGTAAACATTGGCGCTGCTGAACTTGCAACAGATAAGAAAAGTGATACCAAAATGTTAGATGGATGGATATTTTTCTGTGTGTGCCCTCACTACAGAAAATGTTGCGTATTGTGTTAGATTTTGTTGGCAACAATCACATCTCAAAGTCCATTTAGAAGCTGCTCTGGAGCTTTCAGTCATATCACATGGATCTTCTTCAGCAGAGGGAGTTTGCTCAGTTGTCACAGATTTGCAGCATTTCCATTTTTTGGACCCTGTTAGCTGAGAGGTTCAGGTTTTAAGTTCGGTCTTGATCTTGGAACCAATGCAAACAATTCTGATTATGTTCAGAAAGCAAAGAAATCAACTTCATAACACAGATTAGTGTAGATTTTTCCATTGTGATGTTGTGTATAAATTGCTGTTATGTATGCAGGTGCCTGGTGTTGATTACTGGGACTCATGGGGTCCTTATGGAGAATGTAGTCGCAGCTGTGGCAGCGGTGTGACCATGAGAACCAGACGTTGCATCACCCACAGGTAAGTTTCATGCTCATATATTAATCTATTTTATTTTATTTTATGTATGTGCATTAACTCACACTGCAGCTGAACTCACAGCTAATCTCTCTTTGACAAACCCGTCTCATTGTGAGGCCCTGAATACACACACACACACACACACACACACACACACAATTTTTTTCCCCTGTATGCATAAAGCTAATAGTGAGGTTCATGGGCACAGACTGTCTCTTGATTGTAAAAGAATGCCTTGAAGTCGCAAGGATGTGGGCTTGTCTTACATACCAAAACAGACTGCAGGGAGGGGCCCTTTAACATTAAAAGGACTTCTCTTGTGGGTGTTGCCCGTTGGCTCCTGAAGAAGATCGGATGGGGGGTAAATGGTTCTATTTGCCCCCTTTTTTTTTTTGGCTGAAAAAGACTTCAGAGGTGGTTTTAAAGAATCAAGACCAGCTGCAGACATGTTTTGGTTATTGAAGTCTGATTTAGTAAGATATGGTTTCTGTCCATTTTGAGGTCGGTTTGAAATGTCTCTGTCTTACGTCTGCCTAAATTACATCTGACTAAATGTAAGGGGAGTCATAAAATCATGCTTATAGTTGTTGCCAGCCTACATTGTAAATGTTCTGTTCCTAGCTATTAATGCTGGAATCCAGCCGACATGTTGCCTCATGTAAGACATAAAGTGATCTCTATCATGAGGTGAGAAAGCCCTGCATTCAAAATCCTGTACTGCCAGTGAGAATGGTATATTGTTATGTTCTGTGTCATTAGTTTGCTGATACTGATGCATCAGTGCATAAGCAGCACTTTATTGTTGCAGCTATAGTTTTAACTACTTCATGTATAGTTCAGTGCTCTAATCCAGTGCTTCCTAATATAAGGTTACTCAAATGAAGTAGCTGAAAAGTGAACTTAAGTTCAGTACTTGAGTTAATGTTCTTAGTTTCTTCCCATCACTGCCCCAGGTGTCACCACTGCTGTGATTTCTTCCTAAACTCCTAAACTAATTTAATTTTTTTCTTTACAAAACTCATCTGTCATTCATCAGCTGCATTTGCTGTGTTTGCAGTGTCTCTGGCCATAAAATGTTCAGCAGAATTGTAGGTGTGCCTCAGGAATTGGGTAATCACTCTGAGGGACTTTGATAAAAAAGAACAAGTCAGATTTGGGAGGAAAGATGCCCACCAGACAGAACATGTCTATAATAATGTTTCAGACATGTACAAACAGTTTTCTGATTCACCTTGTTTGATATTTTGATGCATTTATGTGATGCCAAACTGTAGGAAATTGTGGTTTCACATTAAAAGTTGTTAAAAGGTCTCCACAAAATAAGTCATAAAGTAATCCCCAACACACACACAGCATAGGATGCTTGATACATGTTTCCCATCAGTCCTGTTTCCCAGTGCTGTATTAGATGCTGGTTTTCAACATGTCCATGCAGCCAGTCAGTGAGTCAGACAGTCTGGTAGTGAGTCTGTTTCCACTCTTCAGCTCAATGATGCATAATAGACAAGCAGTCCTGCCCACTATTACCCAGTTGGATGAACTCTGTCATATCTTGTCTGCCAGGTTTTTCTGAATTACACCTTTTAAATACTATGATTTGACAGGTTGAATCATTGTGTACTTTACAGGAACTCCCATTTCACCAATATATTCACTTCATCAGCATTAAATTATTTGACCTTCATGCAAAGGACTCACATTTTAAAGAGCTGCAAGTGGATGTCATTTGTCTTTGTGTGATCAATAATTTTGTAGAAACACCTGTGACTTTTCCCACCTTCCTGCTATGTATCATGTTAAATCAAAAGCTCCAAATGTTTTACTTTCCATTCCCAGGTGAAAAGTTGAGGGCTGGATGTTGTGAACGATTGTTTCGACATGTTTTAGTTTCAGTTTTGGCATTGCTAACAGGAGCGTGTCATGTTTTTAAGGCTTGAGGGCAGGTACTTTTGGAGGTGACTTAGTCATGAGTTATCAACATGACTGGAAGGGAGGGCGGCAAAACAATCTGCCATTTCACAGTTCACCACTGCAGCAAGTGCACAGATGTTTGTGCAAAGTTTGGGTTCGACAGTGTTGACGTTGAGGCTTCTGCTGTGCTGAGAAGTTAGTTTTTTATAGGCACAGATTAAAGAGGAATGCCACTTAATGTCAGAGCTGAAACTGGTTATTTCTGCACTCCCAGACAGTTTGTATTTGCATATGTGCGCTGCAGTCTCACCTAGTCATTAACTGCTTCTGTGTCAGAGTGATGACCCATAAAATTTTAATGTAACTTTAGTCAGAAAATATGCTTTTATTTCTTACAGTTTGCATGAAGTTAAAGAAAATCTATATTTGTGGCCTAAAGAGGCACTTTACTGACACGTGAAGTTCATTTAAGATCAGCAGTTATTCAGTATTTTTGGTGTTTGAACCACGCTAGAGTCTGAACACCACAATACCCCTGTTTTTGCGTCATCGATTTTCACTGTTCCTCTTTTAATCAGTCTCTCACAAGCCCACTGCCAAATCACTAAAATACACGTAAGCTTGTAGCTTCATAAAGATATCAGACACTGCCAGCTTTAAGAGAAACTATTTCATCCCCTGGCTGTAAGAAGGTTCGGTCAGATATCAATTCAATTCTGATATTAATGCTCGAGTTTCTACATGCAGGACTGATGGAGGACACAACTGTGTTGGACCAGAGAAGTCCTACCGCTCCTGCAACATCCAGGTGAGAAAACACAACTGAAACGAGACTCAAGTTCTTTTATGTTTGACATGTTTAAATGTAAAACTTCTACATCAATTTAGAATCAGTGTGTGGACATGCTAAAGTATCATCTGTAAATATTGTACATCTTCCCTAATTTGACGCATAAGATATTTTGAGACTAGCTTTCTTTACTGAATGTTTTACTGAGGTCTTTCTGCTTTATTGACCTTTGACCTCTCTGCTGCCTCCCATTGTTCCTCTCAGGACTGTCCAGAGGGATCCAAGGATTTCCGTGAAGAGCAGTGCTCCCAGTTTGATGGGACCGACTTCCAGGGCAAACGCTACAAGTGGCTCCCATATTATGGAGGTCAGAAGCAAGAGGAGTGGAGTGGATAGTTCAGGCTGTTAAATGTTAACTGGTTATAATAACTGAAAGAACTTAACCTCACTCTAAAATGATTCTTGCCTCTCTGACAGCTGAGAATCCCTGTGAGCTGAACTGCATGCCAAGAGGAGAAAACTTTTACTATCGTCACCGCAGCGCTGTGGTCGACGGTACACCCTGTCACCCTGGACGGAGGGATATTTGTGTGGACGGCGTCTGCAAGGTAAGGGAAGAGGAGCTGAATTAGTTTGAAATTGGATTAGAATCTTGGAAAAAAACGCCTTTAATATTACCAGCAGTTAAGCCTTAAAGAGCAAATGTATTATCTTAAAATGTGATCTCAATTACTTCTCTATTCTTAGACCGTATGTTTGTCTCTGATTTTCCTTTTTGGCAGATGTTCACAGATATCTGACATAAATAGCACAGGAATAGTTTGAGATTTTGGGAAATACTTGTTAGCTCCCTAACTATTTGTTGGTAACTTCCTGGAGTCTCCACTCATGTCTTGCCAACTTCTTAGAGCCAAGAAATAGTTCAGCACAAACCCCCCTTTGGTTTTTGTGATGGATTTAACAAACAAGATATGACATTAATTAGATTTTGATACTGAATAAATACCCACAATCCTCTTATTTTTAGTTTAGTTTTTTGTGTTAGTCCTAAATTCTAAATATCACTGTACCCAAGTTCACCTGAGGGGCTGAGTGGCCTCTTCAGTGCTGGACTTGGTTTTCCAGAAGTCTGTAAGTCTGGAGAAAAACGTAATCCAGCTGATTTTCAAAATGGTGTTGCAGCTTTCACTTATTGACATGATTAGTCTGTCAATCCATACTGTTTGAGTAACTCAAAGTGACAGGAATAAAATATCTCAGAGGTTGAGTTCACACACAAACTCCCGCATCACTTCACTGATCAGAGTGGACACAGTCAGAGGAGCTGAGCTGCAACATCAAAGATTAGTTTCACTGTGTGGTTATGTCAAACACTTCTTCTCCTCTCATGCTGTTCTTATGTAATTATTTCAGCAACCTATTAACCTTTCCTCATGAAACACCTCATCTGTTTAACCTCTGACTTCATGTCTTTAACACCTTCCCTGTGGACAGCAGCCGTATGAAATCCACCCTGTCATGACATATTTTTGAATGTTATAGTTTCCTTATTTTTAAAAATTCATGTAACCTCTATTTCCATATTTTTATTGCCTGGTTTTAGGATTGGTTCTTTCAATAAAAAACGTGTTCCCACTCACATTTTATTCTTATCTTTTTAAATCAGGTCTGGTGTTGGTTTGGCTCTTGAACCTGCAATTCACAGATTTTATCATTGCCTTTTGGGGAGTTTATGTAGTAATTTTGACTCAACACTCGCAGAACCTTTTTTAGATGCAACTTTTATTTTTGTGTTGATTATCCTTGCTTTGCTGCATGTTTTTTTTTCTTTTTTTATCTTATTGGAACAACATGTAAAGGTGATGCTGATGTACAACTCCAGGCCAATGTCAGCATCTATAAACTATATCAGACTGGACAGGCAAAAATTTGACAGCTGATATTTTGCACTTGTCTTTAATATATATACATATATATATATGTATATATATATATATGTTGGAACAGTGTCAGGTGTAAGGAAGGAAAACCCTCTGAACACTCCTAGGTCATTTCTGAAGACTGAATCTAACATTCACACTCTAATCAGATTCTGTTGTTTACACTAATGAAAGATTAATTAGATACTTTTGATCTGACTCTGGCACAGTTTTCTTATGAAGTATCTTTTCTTCTTTCTCCAGCGTCTGGGCTGTGACAACATGTTGGAGTCTCCTCAGCAGGAGGACCCCTGCCTGCAGTGTGGGGGTAACGGACAGTCCTGCTACCGCGTCAAGAACAGCTTCACTGTACGCGACCTGTCAACGGGTACGATGCACATTTTTATCTTGGACACACACACATTACCAGATGTTTTTGATCATCAAATTTATCACCACATTCAAACCTCTCTGTCACTGAGGCACCAGGAGGCTCTGACAGAGGCATCACATCCTAAACTTGTGTCAGTTCTTTTGTATGAGTTTGCAGCCCTTTGTGAAAAGAGCTCTGTCTCATTTTCATCCCAGGCTACAACCAGATGTTCATCATCCCTGTTGGAGCCACCACCATCAGCATCAGAGAAACAGTGGCTTCACGCAACTACCTTGGTAAAATATTTATCTTCTTAGGAAACAAAGTAGCAGAGAATCAGAAACAAAAAGTATATCAGAGTATTTACAAGAACTGACAAAAGTTTAACTGCTCTGCTTGAAAAGCTATCAAGAACCTGCGTGGCGAGTACTACCTCAATGGCCACTGGGTAATTGAGTTTTCCAGGGCAACACCCATTGCTGGCACCATGCTGTACTACCAGCGAGGAGTTGAGGGTGACAATGTCCCTGAAACCATCATTGGCCGCGGCCCCACCACTGAACCCCTTGTTGTTGAGGTAAGTTTACACACAATAGATACAAGACGACAATAGGGTTCATCCTCTGAGGATCATGAATCAGAACCCATGTTTAAATGGTGAGTGAATTGATTGTTAATGTTCACGTACAACCCTCTCCTCTCAGCTGATCAGCCAGGAGCCAAACCAGGGGGTGGAGTATGAATATTACCTTCCTAATGGACGCTCCAGAGAAGGCTACTATTGGAGCTTTGGATCCTGGTCTGCCTGCAGCAGAGAGTGTGGATCAGGTCAGAGTCTCCTGCAATGGTGTCAGAGCATTTAAACACATCTGAATGCTGAGCCAGATCTGTGTATTTCTCTTGTTTGAAGCATTATAATCCTGCTTCTTAGAAGGTGAAACAACCCAGTTCTCCACCTTTTTCCTCATCAGGCTACCAGTCTCGGTTGGTCTTCTGCACCATTGATAACGAGGCCTATCCTGACTATCTCTGTGCATCTCTACCAAGGCCACAGACCAACCGTACATGCAACCCCCATGCATGCCCACAAATCCGCAGGTGAGTTACAGTCAAATCCTACTGATTTTGGCAGTTTTCTTCCATTGTAAGTCAACAGACAGAAGATGAGCTCTTGTTGTCATTTTTTGTTTGTGCTCCTAAATTTGCTCAAGTGCTACAAGTAATTTTCAGAGCAGTTTGTTTGACTGTTGTTGGTGTGTTATGACTGTCTGAAAGGATGGCGTACCTGTATCCACCACAGTTGTGGAGACCCTCAGAAAGACCCAGAGCCTATGTATTCAGGTAACCCAGGGTCTGTGGTCGTAGTGTTAGTCTTAGGAGACTGCAAACACAGGGGGAGATCTGAATCATCAAGCCTTTATTTTCACTGATCAAAGCTGATTTCCTGGGCACACACAGAAGTTTTTAGTAAGTCTCTGACACCTGGACAACAAAATATCTTCAGCTACTGGCCTCTAAAAAGTGCCTGAACAGTCAAAAAATAATCCAGAAGTGGTCGATTAAAATGTCCGTCACACACTCTCCCCCTTCAGATGTGTTTGGCTGTAGCGTCTGTGTTTAGTGCAAAGCCCGTTCGTCCATGTGGGGTTAGAACGAAGGCATGGGGCAACTGTCAAGCTCAGAGATCTTCCTTTCAACTTTTTATGATCCTCGTTTGTCTTAGACACGCTTAATGTCTCTCTCCCCAGGGAGGCTAAACAGTGATTTGATGCCAGATTTCCATCAAAGACCTTTTCCCTCTTTAACCTTCCAACCTGTGGCCTCTGTACCTGATCCCTGAGCTGGGCTGCTGCCTGACTGCTTTAACTGTAAAACTCTCTGTCCCTGTCCATTAATGCAGCTGCTGTGTGGTGCGGTGATTGTGGGTTCATGCAGGGGGTGTTGGGGATTGTGTACATGTGAATGGGACACAGCAGCAGTGGTGTGGTAGTAAAGAGCCGGGGCCTTCAGTCAGTGACTCTCTGGTATTTCCTGCTTCTTTTCTTTGATGCTGCTGCTGCTCAGAAACCTGAGATGTTTATGAAGCTCGTGTGACACTAACTGCACCCTCATTATCCCTGGATTTAAAGATATACTGCATGGACGACCAGAAACAGTAGATGCACACTTGTTTTAGTTGCTGGAGCTAAATTTGGGGCAGAGCTTTGGGAGATAAAATGTGAGCTTGTTTTTTGCTTTGGCAAAGCTTTCCAGTAATTACTGCTTCTAGTAATTAGTGAAACTAACGCAGAGGTGAAAAATACTGTCTGTCTTTCAGCTGGGAGCAACTAGTGGCTGGGTTTCCTGGATTTTCTTTAACACTGCAGTCTCCAAAAGGATGTGTTGTTTTTAACATAATCATGTGTTGAGTAGTTGAGTAGGTGGTTAAAACGATGCATCCTTTTATGAGCTTTGGCATTGTGTCTGAAGGGTTTCATTCCAAAACACTGGTTTATATCTGAACTAGGAATAGTCAGCAAATATTTGTTACATATACATTTAAAATTAAAATTCAGTTATTGCTGAATAGCACCTAAAGTCAATTTATCATTTCATAATTTTAACATTTAGTCGTTCCAACATGTGAAGACTTTTTGCTTTTTTTTTCATTTTATATTGTTGCAAATTGAAAATCTTTCAGTTGTGAAATGTTGGTTGGACAAAACAAACAATTTGAAGACGTCAGCTTGAGCTCTGGGAAATTGTGATCAGCATTTTTCATCATTATTTGGTGGATCACAGGTAAAGCAATTTAACCACTGATGAAAATAATCATCGGCTCTAGCATTATTCAACTCAAATCTTTACTCAAAAACTGCACCAGGCAAAGAATTCCCATGTGACACTGAGTGAGGCTGCAATAAATCCCCTTGTTGAGATGCTGTAGATAAATCCCATATTTTTTTTTACCAATGCTGCTCAGGAATATTGATCTGTCTGAGAAGGTGGCAACTGTTGTCTCTCTCTCATCAGATGAAAAGATTTTTCTGATTTTGGAATGAAACTCCTTCCAGCATCTTTTGACTACATCAGTACAACCCCTGACTTCTGTCTCCCCCATCCCTCCTCCCTCTCAGCTGGAGAACCGGGGAGTGGAATACCTGCTCGGTTACCTGTGGTGGAGGCTCCCAGGTGCGCACTGTGCAGTGCATCTCCCACGATGCCTCAGGGCCTCGCGTGGTAGAGGATGCCATTTGTGCCGCCTACTCTGAGGCACCTCCTACTCTGCAGACCTGCAACATGCACAAGTGTGCAGAGTATCAAATGACCAGATGGAGTGCGGTGAGTGATCTGTGACCACAGAGAGGTGACGCGGAGTGAAATGAAATGAAACACACCAACTTCCAAAATCTCTCCTCAATCTCCTGCAACATACCTTTTAAAGACATACTGAAGATCTCTTCTCCTAAAAGAACCTGGATGTTCTCAGCCTATATATTAACACCCCCTCAGTTTATCTGAAAAACATCAAACCACCAAAGTTGGACATTCATGGTTTTCACTAAAAATCTAAAATTATTGAAGATAAGATTAATAGAACCTGACAAAAAACGAGTCATTAAGACAAACCGTGAGATAACTGACATTGCTATCACGTCTTTTTGATAGAACAATGGAAAAGATCTTTGGGAACAGGTCAAAAATTGACTTTACTAAGCAGCAAACTCCAGCTGTGAGAATAATCTTGGAGATATCTTCAAAATAATAGTAAATGTTTTCAAAAGACCAAAAGGGGTTTTCCAGAGTTTGTTTTGTCGTTTATGTTTTAGAAATGCGATGATTAGCTTCTCTGACTTAAATATAAAACCGATAATTACACTGGAATCCAAAGCTGAGACTAGAAAAGTCCTATAAGCCTAAAACACAACACTACATGCAAGGCAGAGACAAATTTAAATGCACAGAATTACAGACTCTTAAAACACAAGCTGTAGATTGTAGTCCAGATTTGTCTCTCGTGTTTGCACCCAAATTTTGACAGAACATAACATTTTCCTCACTTTTTTCTTTTCATGCTCTTTACTCTTTAATTATAGACAAGATCAAAAGTGTTGATCCTCTTACACCACAATGAAACAAAGTTCTGTTCTTCCTGAAAGTGCCTTAAGTTCGCCTCAGAATAAAACAAAGAAGCTGTGAGAATTTATTTTATAAATATCCTCTAAAATGGTCTTGGCAAAATTTTTGACACTCTGTAGCAATGATGGTAAATAGGTGGATTGGAGTGATTACTTAGGGTACCAACACTTTTGGCCGTGTCTATACATCGTACAGTTTAAACATAAGGCCTTAACATTCAAGACGAGCTGTAATCTGTGTTGTGTAATCTGTGCGTCTGTGTCCACAGTGCTCTGTGACCTGCGGTTCAGGTGAACAGACCAGAGAAGTGACCTGTGTGGGTTCAGGTGGGATGAGGCTGGAGGAAACGTCCTGCAGCACTTTGCTCCGCCCACCCGCCGTCCGACCCTGCGAGATGGCCGCCTGCCCGAAACAGATCAGCTGGCACGTTGGACAGTGGGGACTGGTGAGTTGGATGAGGAACAGCAAACACAGACAATACAGTACAGTGCGGTTATTGTGGCTGAATGTGAAATATCATGTCATCATTTTTTTTCCTGTCACACCGACTGTGCTTTGAGTTTGAGACACTTTTCATCTGTTACAATCTATCTCCACTTTCCTCCAGTGCTCTGTGAGCTGTGGTTCCGGCTCTCGAGAGCGCCAGGTGATCTGCTCTGACCGAGAGAGGAACCTGTACCCTGTGGACCAATGCAGTGCTCACCCCAAACCCTCCACAGTGGAGCGCTGCAACACACAGCCCTGTTACAGCCCACAGGGTGAGTACAGGCAGAAATGTCTCACAAGACTGTGTTTGTTTTTCACACTAAGTGGTCTTAACACACGTGCAGCTCCATGAACACATTGAACAAAGTTTTCTGTTTGAGCAAAGATGAAAAATAAAAAACTGAACAGTTGAAGAAAAGTGTTATCATCACAGTTTCACCAAGATAATTCAACCACTTTATGAACTGAACTCTTACTGGTTTGTGTCTGTTCTGTGTGTAGTTGTCCCCAGTGTCCAGGACCCACGAGGACATGACAACAGTCAGACTGGCTTCCAGCCCTATGTGCCTGATCACGCAACAGGTTAGTCTCCATCTGAGTATTTGTTTATTTTCTGTAAACAGCATCATTAATTTGTCTGTGACACTGAGCATGAGTTCACAACCAAAATGTTTTCAAGTATATGGTGATAGATTTAAGCTCTGTGATGGACCCTGTAACCCACCTCTCGTCTCACGTCAGCTGTATAGATAATGGATGGATGAGTGATAAATATACCTTTGTAGCACTATCATTAACTTAGAATTAACTAATAATTTCTGCCCTCTGGTTCCCCTGCGCCCCCCTCCTCTCTGCTAATATAACTCCTGTCACTTTGTCCCCATCAGCACTCCACGCCCCTCCAATGCCCCCACCCTCGTCCCCATCCAGCCCCTGTCCCAGCACTAATTATCCAGGCCTGATTGACATGTTTTCAGGGGTCCGTGGGCATTGTCGGCCTGATTAAAATATTTCCGAGGCACTGAAGTGTGTGAGTGCTGGCTGTGGTGTTTCTGGCATGTTCTGGCATTTTTCAGTGCCGTGTGCTGTCCCAGCACTCAGGAATTTCAAGTTTGAGGTCTTGTGTTGTGTGTGTGTGTGTGTGTGTGTGTGTGTGTTCACTTCCATGAGATTATTTATTCTGAGTGCTTGTGCGTCTTGTCCTAATGCATTCTCCTTTGTTTTCTGTTTTATCTTTCCACAAAGAAATAGGTTGGTGATGTGTTTTTTGGTGTTAATGTGTTCTTATTTGGATTCTTTTGTGTCTCAGCTCCCTGTGATATCTCACTGTGCGGCCTCAAGCACAATAGTTTAGACTCTATTGTAAGTTTGTAAAGCTACGTGTGAACTTCTCTGCCGCTTGTGTTGTCTGTCTAAAACGTGAACTGTGGAGTCTAGTCTGCATGTGCAGTGTGTGAATTCTCCCCCTGCTTGGTTTCATCTCAGTCCGCAGGCCAGAGACAGATGCGACCCAGACAAACACAGTCCACGACCCTCACAGCTCCGCCCCAGCGCTCCACTGTAGCCAGTCCCGTTACGGCTGCTGCCCAGACGGACGCACTTCTGCTGGTGGCCCTCAGGGTCTGGGCTGCCCACGGGCCCCTGCTCCCACTCCTGTCCAGCCATCTTGTATCCAGACCAGGTATCCAGCTCCAACATGTCATTACACTGTGGTTGAGGTCATGTGGAGCCTGTTTTAGTCTTTGGTCTCTGGGTGTCACTTTTATGGCTGTGTGACCGCTCTAACCAGAGATTGTTTTGCATTACGCGTGACCACAGTCACTTACCACTAAATGACCAGGCTGAAGCTGAGGTTTTCTTAGAAATGTCTAAGTTGCAGATTTGTTGTTATTTTAGGCACAGACTTTCAGTACAAACTGTTTTATTGTTTGTGCCTGATCTCTTCTTGTCCTGTGTGTCAGTTATGGCTGCTGCCAAGACGGTGTGACGGCTGCTCAGGGCCCCAACAAGGAGGGCTGTGTGGAGTATGTGGCCCCTGTACCCACTGTAAGAAAACACACATGAAATTCTTGCAGTTTTTTTTTTTTTTTTTTCAAATGTTAGGACAGACAATGGTGAGCTCTGTTGCTTTACAGGCTTTAGTACTTCAGACAAGAAAACAGAAAGTGCGAGCTAATAAACATCAGTGACAAAAAGTCAGTTACACCTTTGACTTCATCTAGTGGGTGTAATATTTTCTCTAATTTGTTTAATGTGATGATTTTATTTTTTAAAAGGCTTTTCCTCTAATCTGTCATAACATATTTCCTCAGGTTGCTCCTTCTCTTCCTACTGAGAATGCAGTACAGTGCCGAACCACCACCTACGGGTGCTGTTATGACCGCACCACGCCTGCAGGAGGACCCAACGGGGAGGGCTGCCCTAACCCACCAAACCACAGTAAGGGACTGAGGGTGTAAATGTTTATGCTGCACAGTGCCATCATACAAAGCAAACCCTCCTTAAGATGAAATAATTGATAACAGAGACTGGTAACTTCACCCTGCTCTGTCTCTTTGCTGCAGTTGAGCGCTCGATCTGCTCCCTGCCTCGTGCTGCCGGCTCCTGCAGCAGCTGGGTATCCCGCTACCACTACGATGTCATCACCTCCAAGTGTGTGCACTTCTGGTATGGAAGTTGCTACGGCAACAGCAACAACTTCATGACCCGGGCAGAGTGCCAGAGGGCGTGTCAGGTGCCTGCACCGAGCCAACAGGGCCCGGCGCCCGCCGCTCCCGCCGGAGACCCAACTTCTAGAAGAGAATCTACTCCTGGAAGGCCCACATCTGGAAGAGGTTCAACATCTGGAGCAGGCACCTCATCTGGAGGAGGATCTAGAGCAGGGGGATCCACCTCTGGAGGGTCAACAGGTGGGCAGTCACGCAATATGGGGAGGATTTTCACAGTCCAGGGAGGTTCAACCAGCGGCACCAGCAGACAGGCCACGAGCGCCGCCACAAATGCCCACAGAGGCAGAGTCTATCTGCGAGGACGCCGACCTTCACCTGTCACTGCTGCACAGCACAGCAGCCCAGCTGCGAGGTAAGACCCTGAAGACCCCGAAGACCCAGGGAGCAGGAAGAGCTCACTCCCTGCTCCAGCTCTGCCACCACTGGCCTCATAATGCTGTTTTCAGCCTTCCTACCCCTGCTGAAGGATCCCCAATCCACACTGCCCTGCTCTGATTCTGAGCAGGGCCACAGAGTGAGCTGAAGGAGATTGTCCAAAGACAAATCATCATGAGCATCATTCACTCAATCCCAGAATATAATGATGGAGTTGATGTTAAAGTTTTTTATGATTGTGTCGTACAAACCAGATCTAGAATGCACCACAAACATTTTGAAATAATACAACAAAAGTTAAAAAATGAAGGATATCAGTTCACAAAATACCTTCAGTAAAATCAGTTACTAATGAAGCATCTGTTCTCTTAGCTTAGCTCTTAGCTTCTTTTTCAGGCTTTTGAGACAAAGTTAGCTAACTTAAAGAGTAATTCAGCACACACTGAAAAGCTTGTTATTATAGTCTAAACCCTTGCTTTGTAAACACACCGCAGCTACGTCCAGCTCCACGGACTCTCACTTTCACGCCTGCTTAAGTAGCAACACTTTATTTCTTCTTCTAACCTCGACAAAATGTCAGAAAAGGAGAAGTTGACAACCTCACAGCGACCTTAAATGGACAGCTCTTCTTTTTAATGCTTCTGGGACTTTTCACTGTCTGTCTAGAGTTCACGTTTTAGTCGTCCTGTGCTTATTTGCCACTTCACTGTGTCAGTCGGCACCACCTCTGGGCTTTGTGTTTCCACCTGTTTCCATCCTTGTCATTAGATCAAACTAATAAAGGTTCTGCTGTGATGCTTCACGTCGTCATATCTGTGTCGTCACTAAACCCACCTGTCATTTGTGTTGTTGTGTGTGTATTAGCCACACTCGGGGTTTAGGATTTCTTTGGGAAACAATCCTGGGAACTTCCTGTGGGCTTTGTTTGGTGAAATGAAAACTGTCCTTTGTCTCCTTGTGTGTCAACATCACCTTTTGATTTTTAACATGTGTTGATTAGTTGTGTCTCCATTTGTTGTTTTGTTTTGTAGGTGAGGTTTTCATTGTTTGTCTCGTCACTTTCACGTTGCATGGGCCAAAGCTGGGGTTCTTCTGTCTTTTCTCTCTGAGCTTCCTCTGACAAACTTCTGAAGCCAGGTTGTGGGCGCTCTTTATGCCTGCTTTGGTGACTACTAATAAAAGTACCAACAGTGGAGCATAAAGTGACTCTTCTTCATTCTTTTCCTCCCTTCAATCTCCACTTTTTCTTCCTTCCTCCTGTTCCTCCTTCCTTCATTTTTCCTTCCCTCCTTCTGTCCTTGTATCTCCTCATGTTTCCGCAGTTTGACCTTGGGAGGAGTGACCATCGATAAGACTGACCCCTCCACAGTGGAAGCTTTAGTTGGCCAGACTGTTGTGCTTCCCTGCAGAGTCAGTCCACCACCGTCCTCCACCGTCATCGTGGAGTGGAGAAGAGATGGTATCCCCCTGTCCACATACAGGTCAGTAAAACACACACAGCTTTCTGTCAATATTTGTGATTATTCTTTACCTTTTTATTTATATTTTCTTCAGGCATCACCAGCAGCCCAATGGCTCCCTGTTAGTTGGTCCTGTCACTAAGTCAGACTCTGGTTGGTTTTTGTGTGTGGCCACTCGGGAACGTGAGAGAGACCACCGCTACATTTACCTCTCTATCTCAGGTAATGTCGCACATCACTCCACAAAGAGATTTTTTACTTTACAGGTATAGATGGGTTACTGGTAACACTTTATATTAACTTACAAAAGATGTATTTTAAAAACTTGCATAGATATACAATCCATGCAGATAGTCCAGTAACTGTCTGATTGTATGTATAAAGATTAGAGTATTGTAAGAAAGCGTCTGAGAACTTTCATTCTTGAACAATCAGCTAACTGGGACCAGATTCTGTAAAAAACCTTATTTGACCCCAATTAGTTTGTCACACGTAAATCCTAAAGCCTGTGGTGAAGCCGTGATGTCACAGATGATGTCAGAACATGCTGAGTCTTTATGCACGATGTGTTGATGAGCCGTTATGTAAGTGAATTATGACAGGAGTACTCACTTCATGCATCCAATCGTGCATGTCTCACAGAGGGACCATCTCAGCCTGTTCCTACCTCACTCCCCAGAGATGGTCCATTCCCGCGGTAAGAAAAATCTCTTCTGTCTGTCCACACATTAAAATCTTCACTACACGTTCCTTCTATGAAATAGAAAGTGGAGAAATTCTGTTCCTCTCAGTTTCAGCATCGACCGCTCGAGCTCATCTCAGCTGGAAATGCGAGCAGGACAAACTGCCACACTGCCCTGCACGATTGTCCCCCCCTCAGCTCTGCAGTCTGTCACCATTCAGTGGACAAAAGATGGACAGACCCTCAGTGACCCCAGGTAAATCATTCTGCTTTACTAATTTTATACATTATATCTATTTCTGAGTCACTGTCAAAGTGTAGAAAAAGTAAAAGACTTGTATGATGTGCAAGGTAGTAGATGGCAAAAATATGCTCTTGTAATCAGGAAAATTACAAGAAATGACTGCTGTTAAACATGTTTTTACATTAGGAGTATATGCAATGTAAAAGTTCTAGACAAACTCTGCTGTTGTATATATTTGTATATAACAGTAAAACCAGAAAGAAGGTCCCTCTGCTCTAGATGTGTGTGTGGAGTCCTGACTGTGATCCCCCTGTGCTGCAGGTTTACCCAGCATTCAGATGGCACCCTGATCCTTGGCGGACTGAAGTCAGATGACTCTGGTGTCTACACATGTACAGCGACCAGTCCACAGCAGCTGGAGCAGAGACAGGTGCAACTCAGAGTCCAAGGTGTGTTTGAGTATCACATCCAGCAGCTACATTATGTCCATTATGATTGCCAGAGACAGAAATTTTATTGATGTTGCAGTTTCACATAGTCACCCACAGATGGCAGTGAAAGTCATATGCAAATCATTATGTTTCCATATTAGAGGGTCACTCCCCCAGGCAACATCCAGAAGAATAATATATGAACATATAAGGGTGTAAGGATTTTTAAATGAGATTTTTAAAAATCTTTTTTCTGGCTTCATTGTCCAGCGGACCTGAGGATCACAACAGCTCCTAATAACATCCAGGTGTCTGAGGGCAGCACAGCTCTGCTCCCCTGTGTAGTGTCAGGAGACAACATTAATATCGGCTGGTCCAGGTAAAAATAAATAAAAATAATATTATATATTATTAATATTAATTATATGGCTATCATCATCATTAATCATCTTAATTTTAAAGAAAAAAATTCACAAAGAACAGGATTTTTATAAGGTCTTTTTCTTCAGTTGAGGTGGATGTAATCTGAATTTTGTAAATACCTGTAAATATTAATTCTAGTCAAATAAGACCCAGGTTGTGCCTTGGTTCTCCTGTAATTTTCAATGTGTCAATTCAGAATCTGATGGACCTCTTTTTAAATTCTCAGTTACAAGAAAAATCCATTTAAAGGATCTCAAAGCTGCCATTAAACAACAGCTGTTAAAGAAGCTGCACAAAGGCCTTAACTGACTTTTGTTTTTATTCTCTTTTACCACAGAAATGGTGTACCGGTGCGTCCAGATGGTCGTAACATCCTCATGTCATCTGACGGCAGCTTGATCCTAAATAATGTAAAACCATCAGACGAGGGAACCTATACCTGTAACGCTTACACTGGCATCTACTCTGTGAGCGCCACAGCTGAAGTGAGGGTCATTAAAGACACACAACAAGGTGAGAATAGGAATCTAAAAGTGTAACTCAGCCATCCTGAGTTGTTTTTTATGATCCCATTTTAAACATAGTTCATGATCAGAAAAAATTAATTGTTTGAATTAGATTCACTCAGTTGTTCTGATGCCATCACACAAATATGAGAAACAATCAGAAAATTAGAATGACACTCAGCAGAAGCACACACCTCTGCCAAGGCCAAACACTCCTACACATTCAAGATTCAAAAAACTTTATTGTCTATCACAGAGAGGTAGAGAAGGTTAGGTTAGGCGCTCACAAATGATATTTTAAAAATACACCTGTGAAAAGACTGAACAGAAAAATAGGACAGCAGAAGCATCAGATCTGGATATTATTCTGGATCTGCTCTAAAGTGTACAAAATTGTAGATCAGATAAATCAGATGAATATTAACATTGTTTCCTTAGAAACTGACAAAAATGTTTGAAAATTCTTGCAATGCTAAGGAAAGTGATAAAAAAAAAAAAAGTCCTGGATTTGCCACCTTAATTGGAGTCACTCTAAAATTTGATGGTCTTCCCTGACCCGTGCCTCATCCCTCCATTAAGTTTGATGCAGATCAGTTCAGTACTTTTTGTGTAATCCTGCTGACAAACAGACACAGGTGAAAACATGACCTCCTTGGAGATATCTACTGTCAGTAGCTGTCATATAAAATATGTTTTAGCTTATGACATGTCAGAAGAGAGAGAACTGTTTAAGACTGGAAAGTGGCAGTGAAAACTGGTGGTGGCTCAATAACTAGACTGAACTGCCATTTTATTTCACTTCATTATTCTGGCTGCTACTGTTTTGAATTGCTGAAAAAAACTGGAAATGTGAGCAGTTATTCAGATGTCTGAGGGTCCTGATGTTTAAGTGACGTTGGAACAAAAAACAAATCTTTTTCAGACGACTATAAAGAGCTTTATGTCGTGCAGGTAAACAAACAAGAAGAAATACAGATCGACATGGTGATTCACTGAGCTTGACTCAGTCATTTCAAGTTTAATTCACCACACAGAAGTACAACATGATGTTCTGAGTATTGATCTGATTTTATGAGGCACAAAAAAACTAAATGGGATTGTCTTTCATTACTGCTGCTGCAGGTGATTATGTGCCGCCAGAATGCGTGGACCAGCCCGAGCTTGCCAACTGCGAGCTGATAGTATACGCCCGACTGTGCTCCAACTCGTACTACTCCAGTTTCTGCTGCGCCAGTTGTGCCAGGCATTCACAGAGGAACAAAAGGTTTGGTCGGCAAGGCTAAAGCCGCAGAGGGTTTTAAAAACTATGGGGCAGGTGGTTTGCGATTTGGAGGGCTGCATTTTTAAAACCTGAACTTTCAACTCTGAACTGCTGCATTTGCCAAAAGGACTTAAAACAGTCATATCTGACTGTGGATGTGCAGAATGATAATTCAAGACTGCAATAAAAAAAAAGGGACTGATAACTGTAGGTGTAGTTAAATCTGTGAACCAGGAGTTGTTCTACAGTGAGTGCTGTGTTCAGGGAGTCTGTGCCTTAAAATGTAGGTACCATATCATTTTATAAAGTCTGTTGAATGTGATGACACAAAACTCAGACTTTCCCTGTTGTCCTTCTCCGTCACATTTTTAAAATTAAGTTATTACTCACTGGACCTACTGTACATGTTCTCTGTTTTTAAGAGAATCATATGGCTTTGCCTTTGAGGTCAGTAAAAGGATTCAACATATTGTGAAACTGCTCCACATCTGCTGTAGTTCTGGCTCCTACTCTTGCCATTTGATTGATACAGGATTCCACTTGTTGCTGATTCTGTGACATACCAGGAGCTCCTGCCAGACTGTTTATTTTTATGTAATTATTTGATAATAAAAAATAATATTTTGATTAAAAAAAACTCCTGTTGGGTTGAATTACTGAATGTCAAACCAGATACATGACTTGTCATCCCAGCTGGTACCACAAGGGGTCGTTCAACAAGGAAATGTCTCATTCAGCTGCTTGAAACTGAACATATGAAAACTTTTGTAGGAGCTTTGTTCTTTGTTTCCTGCTGCTGAAGTGTATTAACTTAAATTAATGATATCTATTAGATTACATGACATTCTTAAATTTGGTCAAGTTACGGTTTCTCATGATGCCACAGGAGCAGACTCAGGTGGTTTGTTACAACTTCATTTCTTTCAGAGGCCATCAGACCATTATCTAACAGGGATTTGTAAAGTATCTGTTAATGGAGAATGAATTCTGTTAACCACCTCAGTTTCAGGGTCCTGGTATTATGCATGCTTTCTCCCTCTCACACTGTCATGGCAGAGTGAGACTCTTAAACAGAACAGAGCCACTGTTGATATTATTAGTAACACCTGTGCTTTTCCTGGCACAAGTCGAAATATCTGCTGATGTAGACACAGGCTGTTTGTTCCACTAATAATTACATAAACATACAACTTCATTTCTTTTGAAAGTTTCAGGCAAGTATTCAAATTTATATTTATTAATCAAAATCATCTTTTGTTTTGGTGTTGGAGTCATGACTATGGTTTAAACTGGCTCTAAGCACCAAACTGTCTTTGTTTGAACTCTTTCTGTTGCTGAATATCAGGGGAACCTCTCTTTCTCTGCATTTATTCATTCTTCATGACAATAGCAGCAAGATGTTGTAGTGTGGCTGTTATTTAGCATCAGAGTTCTTGATGTTTTGTCCAGGAGTCTGCTAGTTTAGCTCAGCGCATCTGAGTGTACAACACTGTGTCCAGTATTGAACTATAGAAAGTTGCAGTCCTGGTCCGATACAGAACTCCCATATGAAAATCTTAAGATATATACCTAGCTGTATTTCAGGGTATATATCCCTCATTGTTTTTACATCCTAAAATATGGTTTATGTACTCACTCACTGCAGTTCTGTTATCATGAATTAATGAAAAAATATTATTTTAATTTAGCTGGAAGGTGGTGGAAGTGTTTTTACCTTCATAACACACCCTCGCTTTGAAAATTCAGCGTGGCACAAAAAGTGTTAAATAACCACATGAGCTTTATTCACAAAATTGAAAACAACAGCTTATAATCTCATCTAAAGAGTTTGCAGGAGGAGATATAATTATCAAAATACACCAAACTTCTGTTACTGACTCACACTGTTTCCTGTTTATGTGGCTCCAGTTGGTACAAACATGTTTTTCAAGGAAACAAATGGAGAAAGGAGAACGTGGTCTTCTTCAGTTTGAGTCCCACCGGAGTCTCTACTGGTAAAAAATAATTGCACAGTTTGATGAGAGACTGTTTGGACAGTATTTGGTATATGGCCAGATTGTGTTTATAGTCACATACAGAATAGTGTCTCATAGTGGTTCACATAGAAATGATAGCACTATACACACTCTCTTACAGACTCTTTAAATGAACTGTTGATAGGTGTCTTAAGTCTGCCTGATAATGTTTGAATCTTTCTGATTGTAGTGAAATTCATTTTACATCTGTCCTGAACCTGCAACATAAACCTTAAAGTGCAAATTTCTGCACCAGATCTCAACAGCTGTTGTTTGTAATACAACACATATTTAAGTTCATTCTGTTGCTTCAGTTGACACAGATATAGCAGCTTTCCCAGCTCAGAGATGTGCAGTGTGGTTGTGGGTTGGTGCAGAGATGCAGGTGCATTGGTTGAGCCGGAGGTTGTGGTTAAGTGGAAGGTTGCACCTCCATCATTTCTCAGCACAGAGAACGATCTGCAGGCTGCTCTGTGACCACATCCTCTCCTCTGCTGTTGCTCTCTACTCCTCTGCACAGTTTCAAGCTCCAGTTTGTCTTCTCACCAACACCAGCTCTGACCTTCTTTTGTTGTACACAGAGGAGAGAACGGTGATTTCCTGTTGTTAATGTGGTAGACTCACACTCTTGACATTTACATTCCTTCTGACAAAGTTTGAACTAAAGGAAAAATTTCTTTATTCATGAAGATAATGTAAACTGTAATACACTGCTCATGTTTGTGCAAAGTGGAAAAACTAAGTATGAACCCACTTCAAATCATTACACAACATGAAAAAAGAAAAGAAACAGTCAAAAGATTAGTCAGTGTGATTTCATTTATCAAGAAATTGCCTCCAAAGTGAGTCAGCTTTCAGTTTGCTCATTGGAAAAACTTGTTATGAACCAAAAGAACCTACCTGTGAAGGTTTACTGAGCTGAGCTGTTTCAACATCTGAAAGTGGAAAATAGTTGATTTCTCAGAAAACAGGCTGGTTGGTGAACTGCTAAAAATACCACACTATCAGATCAGTGTAGGATGAGACGTGAGAACAGTAGGGAGGTGCATATCTTAACTGCATATCAGCAACAATTTAGAGCAACTGACAGACATTGTAATTAATTTGTCTGTTCCTCTCAAATTCAGAAGCACACTGAATGAATGGTGTGTGTGATATGAAGATTGATTCAGGTCCATTTCTGTTTTAGATACACTCTGAATGTAAATAAATAGTGAATAATTTTACTGCATGGAGACGCCATGAGAACTGTTTTTAGGACAAACTACAAAACTCAGTAAGTCATTCAGCACATACTTTTAAAGAAAAATGACATGATATTTTGTCAGTATCCTTTGAAATACTTTTTATTGAGCAACAAATTAAGCACACAAGCATTACACCACCACAAACCAGTGCATAGAACTATGACATATCTATAGAAACTTGATTCAATATACTGCATTTGCATGCCAGCTTTCAGCTTTAGTATAATAATAAGCACAGAACTGTTCATCTACTGTATAAATGCACTGCAACATGCAACTTTATAGAAACATAACTACTTTGTTTTCAGTTGTATTTACAGAAAGACAATTATATTCCATTATATTATATTCCATCTCCCAGAGTTTGTCTCAGCACAGCTCTCACATATCAGTACTTTCCAGTTGAACCCTGAAACAGACAGAAAGGACACAATGTCTTAATGTCATGAGCACTTTTTTTTTATCATCTGTTCATTAACATATATATGAAACCAGTTGATCACAAGTGTTGGGTTTGACAAACCTTAAGTTTATACACCACAAACACTACAAAGGCTCCATAGATGAAGCTCTTGATGATAAAAACACTGTAGGTGAGTTTGGCAGTCTGTGTGATCTTCAGATAGTCTTCTGCAGAAAGTTCAAACATTTAAATGAGTTAATGATTCTTGGTTTATGTGCTTATGATTTCTACCATGAGTTTTCTGTTGGTGATAACCATGCTAGAACAGATGCATTGAGGTGTACAGAACCACAGAATAATATATTTACCTCTTGTTGACTCTTTTGGCGAAAGATCTGATAGACAAATAACAAAAGGATTAGACGAGAGCAGAGGGTTGTTTACATGTATGTCAAGAAGCAACAAGATCAGGGTTAGATTATTTCTGAGTTCCAAATGAACATACCTTCTTTACTTTGAATGCTCTCTGATATAATTATAGGGCCTTTGTCAATGGTGAAGAATTCGACGTTGCACGTGAACTCATTCTCAGGGTCTTGCCAGTCATCAGCATGGACCCTCAACCTGCTGGTGATTCTGTACTTCTTATCATGCTGCTTGACAGGGTTGCCAGTTGCCACACCTGTGGTGACATTCTCCCCATTCATCTGCCAGAACACACGGACATGGTCTGGGTAGAAATCAGTGGCCACACAAAGTAAGGTCTTCTTCCGTGTATTTTCCGGGTTTCGACACTCTTTTGATGAAGGCCAAAACATCTTCACTGTTGGTGGGGTGACATCAACCCCATCTTCTGTGAAGACAAAAGAAATAAATCACTGAATTAAAGCTGCCAAGGATTTAAACATGAGCTGAGAATCATGAACACTGGGTTACAAAGAGACACAAGTGAACCTTTTCACACTGAACATCAACATCAAATACAACATGATCATTACAGGTTATATAACTCACACTGACCATTATCAAGATTACATTTCTTAGGATAAATGTTTGTTTTAATGAAGTTATTGCAGTAGTCTTACCCAGAACTGTTAGTTTGGTTCCCTCTCCAAAATAAGCAGGATAATTTCCAGAACACAGTGCTGACTCGCATGTAAAAAACTGACAAAGACCTACAGTACAGGGGCTGAATGAACCTCTAACTACCTTTAACACTTTTTCCCTGTATTTTGAGTTTTTCACAAGCTAGTCCATGCATCACTGCGTCATGTTAATCTCACTTATAAACTTATTATTGTATTTGAAATACACTTTTCTCCTCATTTGTTGTTGCACATAAAGATGTCCTCTAAATGCCAGTTGAAAGCTTTAAAATAATGTTTGAACTACAACAGTATGTCTGGTGTCAACTTAACAAACTCCACAGATTTATCTTATGGACTTAGTTCATAAATTTTACATTTTCATTTGCAGTTTTGGCTGAAAACAGCAACAAAACAAAGCAGTTTTAAACAGGCCTCAAACCAAAGTCAACAATAGTTTTACACATTTAGGTAAAGTGACACACAGAAACCAAACATTTATGCACATGACTTTTAGAATTTCTTACCCAACACTGTCAGTTTGGTGCCACTGCCAAAGTAAGCTGGGTCATAGTTGTTCACACTGATACAAGGCTACAGAAAAAACTGCTCTGCCATTCAGCACTGAAAGCTGAAAGCTCTTTCTGCTCTTTTTTTCAGATAAACCTTTTTGAACATAAACACGTAGAAATAAGACATATTTATACCAAATTGAATCAGATGCTAACGGCATTAAAGTTTTGGTTTAAAGTCCATTTAAGAGGAGAAGATAAAAAACAACCCTCAGCTCTAACCTGGCAGATATCAACTAGTTTACAAATACAGTGTATATTATTGTTACTTGTAATAATTTTCATGGTCTTACCTAAAACGGTGAGTTTAGTTCCAGCTCCAAAGTAAGCCTCAGACTGAGTGTTCACAGTATTTGACAGAGCTGATAAGAACTGACACTCTCTGGGCATAGAGCCAAATGTTTTATTGCCGCACTACTTTGACTGGAGAACAGAGACATCACTTGTTTTTAGTGGCATAAACCTTCCCTATAACTTCTTAGCACTTTTAAAAATGAGATACTTTGATCAGTGGCATCAAATAAATGATCTTAAAGTATATTTTTAACACTACGTATTTTTAATACTGACCATTTATTTCTCACATGCAGTAAACAAGCTGAGAATCATGCTCTGAGAGGTTATTTTTGCAGGTTTTCTTACCTAAAACAGTGAGTTTAGTTCCAGCTCCAAAGTAAGCCTCGTTGTAGGAGCACAGAGACTTTCAACTGTCACAAAAACCCTTCCTCCTGCCTCTCTTTATCTGTTCCACTTTGACATTTTTTAAACTTTTTCATTCTCTGACATGTAAAAACTTAGAGAGTATCCATAGACTATCTTGACAGTATCAAAAGCATCTTAACAAAACAATACCTCATCAACATTTAATGAACTTTAAAATGTTTTCTTACCTAAAACAGTTAACTTTGTTCCTCCACCAAAATAAGCTTCTGCACCACTACCATAGTCACAGTGCACCTGGTCAGTGCTCAAAACAGCTTTTACTTTTTTGCTTTCTTGACTTTCCAGTTTTGTAAATGGTGTAACTGTCATTTAAAACTAACAACTATCTCCTGACTCTATTTTAACTTAGAAGAATTAGTTTTGTGCTTCAGCTGAAATAAGCTTCATACTGACACAACATTTAAACTTAAGAACTTTAAACTCTTAGCCCTGAGTTTTGTTCCTCTTAAAGAAACTTTCCAATTACTTAACTATTTTCCATTTGTATTGATTTCTTACCTAAAACATTTAACTTTGTTCCTTCACCGAAGTAAGCCTCTGTGCCAAAACCACCAGAGTCACAGTGCACTTAATCAGTGCTCAAAACAGCGTTGCTTTTCTTTTTTGTTTTGTAATCAGTGTAACTGTCCTTTAAAACCAACAACTACCCCCTGCTTTTTTACAAGTTGTATGTGAAACAGACCTCTCAACACTGTTGGGCTCTATTTTAGCTTAGAACAGTCTCAGAACTTAAAACACTTGCACTTAAACTAGACTTGCGTACCGTACATATTACAGAAACTCTCCAATTACAAATGTGTTTTCCATTTATATTGTTTTCTTACCTAAAACAGTTAATTTTGTTCCTCCACCGAAGTAAGCCTCTGTAGTACCACCAGAGTCACAGTGCATGTGAACAGTGCTCAAAACAGCCCAAGATGCTGCTTTTACTTTGTTTCTTTACTTGGTTTTGTAATTAGTGTAACTGCCCTTAAAAACCAACTAAATTCGAGTGTTGTACTTCTTAAAAAACCTTCCAGTTACCTTACTGTTTTTCATTTGTATTGATTTCTTACCTAAAACAGTCAACTTTGTTCCTCCACCAAAGAAAGCCTCTCTGCCGTCATTGTCACAGTGCACCTGATCAGTGCTCAAAACAGCACTTTGCATCTCACTTTACAATTTTATAATCAGTGTAACTGTCCTTTAAAACCAACTACATCCTTCTTTCTTTACAGGTTTTCTATGCAAAACAAACCTCTCAGATATGACACTGCTGGGCTCTGTTTTAATCACAAACAGTCAGTTTTGCTCTTCAACATTGAAACTCAGTGATTTAAAATTCTTAAATTAGACCTGAGTGTTGTACTTCTTAAAGGAACATTGCAATTACAATAATGTTTTCTTACCTAAAACGGTTAATTTTGTTCCTCCACCGAAATAAGCTTCAGCACCACCACCAGAGTCACAGTGCATGTGAACAGTGCTCAAAACAGCCCAAGATGCTGCTTTTACTTTGTTTCTTTACTTGGTTTTGTAATCAGTGTAACTGCCCTTTAAAACCAACAACTTAAACTAAACTTGAGTGTTGTACTTCTTAAAGAAACCTTCCAGTTACCATACTGTTTTTCATTTGTATTGATTTCTTACCTAAAACAGTTAACTTTGTTCCTCCACCAAAGACAGCCTCTCTGCCATCACCATCACAGTGCACCTGATCAGTGCTCAAAACAGCTTTTACTTTGTTTCTTCACTTTTTAGATTTATAATCAATATAAATGTCCTTTAAAACCAGCATCTACCCACTGCTTTTTTACAAGTTGTATGTAAACAGACCTCACAGTTACAACACTGTTAGGCTTTATTTTCCCTGAGAACAACCAGTTTTGTGCCTCAGCTGAAATAAGCTTTGTACCATTACAACATTTAAACTCAACAACTTAAAGCTTTGAGCCAAAATTAAACAAAACATGAGTGGAAGATTCCAGTCACAGTACTGTTTTCAATCTGATTGGTTTCTTACCTAAAACAGTCAATTTTGTTCCTCCACCGAAGTAAGCCTCTGAAGCACCAGAGTCACAGTGCACCTGATCAGTGCTCAAAACAGCACTTTGCATCTCACTTTTCAATTTTATAATCAGCATAACTGTCCTTTAAAACCAACTACATCCTGCTTTCTTTACAGGTTTTCTATGCAAAACAAACCTCTCAGATATGACACTGCTGGGCTCTGTTTTAATCACAAACAGTCAGTTTTGCTCTTCAACATTGAAACTCAGTGATTTAAAATTCTTAAATTAGACCTGAGTGTTGTACTTCTTAAAGGAACATTGCAATTACAATAATGTTTTCTTACCTAAAACGGTTAATTTTGTTCCTCCACCGAAATAAGCTTCACCAACACCAGAGTCACAGTGCATGTGAACAGTGCTCAAAACAGCCCAAGATGCTGCTTTTACTTTGTTTCTTTACTTGGTTTTGTAATTAGTGTAACTGCCCTTTAAAACCAACAACTTAAACTAAACTTGAGTGTTGTACTTCTTAAAGAAACATTCCAGTTACCATACTGTTTTTCATTTGTATTGATTTCTTACCTAAAACAGTTAACTTTGTTCCTCCACCGAAGTAAGCCTCTGAATTACTAGAGTCACAGTGCACCTGATCAGTGCTCAAAACAGAACTTTGCATCTCACTGTCCAATTTTATGATCAGTGTAACTGTCCTTTAAAACCAACTACATCCTGCTTTTTTTACAGGTTGTATGCAGAACAAACCTCTCAGATATGACACTGCTGGGCTCTGTTTTAATCACAAACAGTCAGTTTTGTTCCTGAGATAAGCTTTGTATTTCAACATTAAAACTCAGTGATTTAAAACTCTTAAATTAGACTTGAGTGTTGTACTTTTTAAAGGAACATTCTAATTACAATAATGTTTTCTTACCTAAAACGGTTAATTTTGTTCCTCCACCAAAATAAGCTTCAGCACCAACACCAGAGTCACAGTGCATGTGAACAGTGCTCAAAACAGCCCAAGATGCTGCTTTTACTTTGTTTCTTTACTTTTTAGTTGCTTTTAGATTTAGCTTATTATCTTAAATCTATTTTTACAGTTCATGAGAAGAAGTTCTCAGGTCTTACTTACCAAGAACAGTCAGTTTTGTTCCCTGGCCGAAATAAGCTTCGTACTGACACAGCGTTTAAGCTCAAGAACAAAAAGCTCTGAGCTGAACTTTAACTATAAAGAGTTTGAATAGCCTACAGTAAGTTTGTTACAGAACCACTTCAGTTATAATGATTTTTACATTTGTTCTGATTTCCTACATTAGACCTTATCATAGACTCTATGAATAATATATGTTTCTTACCTAAAACAGTTAACTTTGTTCCTCCACCAAAGACAGGTTCATAACTACCAGAGTCACAGTGAACTTGAACAGTGCTCAAAACAGGCAAAGATGCTGCTTTGACTTTGCTTCTTGACCTATTTATTGCTTTTAAATTTAGCTCATTATCTTAAATCTCACTTTTCATTCAACCCAAAAGACATGATTTTCTGTATTACAGTCTATTTTTTACAAGTTTTGTGTAACATAAAACTTTTCCCCCAAGCACCTGATCTGCTTCAGCTTGTTTCACAGGTAGATTCATGAGAAGAATTTTTGAGACTTTACTCACCAAGAACAGTCAGTTTTGTTCCCTGGCCAAAATAAGCTTCGAACTGGCACAGCGTTTAAGCTTAAGAACAAAAAGCTCTGAGCTGAACTTAAACTGTAAAGAGCTTCATGTTTGTTACAGAACCACTTCACTTATAATGATTTCCTACATTTGTTCTGATTTCTTACACTAGATCTTATCACTGACTCTATGAATAATATATGTTTCTTACCCAAGACAGTTAACTTTGTTCCTCCACCAAAGACAGGTTCATAACTACCAGAGTCACAGTGAACTTGAACAGTGCTCAAAACAGGCAAAGATGCTGCTTTTACTTTGCTTCTTTGCTTTTTAGTAGCATTTACATTTAGCTTATTATCTTAAATCTCAATTTTCATTCAATCCAAAACAACATTTGTTGCATTATGTTTTTTACAGGTTTTATGTAACATACATGCTTTTCTCCACACAATTGACCTACTTTAACTTGTTTTATGTCTTTTAAAGCTGAATTCATAAGAAAATTGATGTTTTACTCACCAAGAACAGTCAGTTTTGTTCCCTGGCCGAAATAAGCCTCTCTATTGGCACAGCGTTTAAGCTTACGAACAAAAAGCTCTGAGCTCAACTTAAACTATAAAGAGCTTCAGGTTTGTTGCATAATCAGTTGTTGGAATGTTTTATTCACTATTTTTCTGATATTTTACCTTTGACCTTATCATAGACTTTATGTAAAATATATGTTTCTTACCTAAAACAGTTAACTTTGTTCCTCCACCAAAGACAGGTTCATATCCACTAGTCCACAGTGAACATGATCAGTGCTCAAAACAGCCCAAGATGCTGCTTTTACAAGTTTTATGTAACACAAAAACTTTTTCCCCACAGACCTTTAACTTGTTTTATGTCTTAGAGCTGAGTTCATGAGAAGAAAGTTTGATGTCTTACTCACCAAGAACAGTCAGTTTTGTTCCCTGGCCGAAATAAGCTTCGTAATTGGCACAGCGTTTAGGCTTAACATCAAAAAGTACAGAGCTGAACCCAAGTACATTAGGATTCTTAATGGGCCACTTCAGTAACAAACCTTACTACATTTGTTCCATTTTAATCATCCTTACTTACCCAAAACAGTCAGTTTTGTTCCTTTTCCAAAGTATGCTTCGTTGGCGTTGTCACAGTGCAAAAATACTGAGCACGAAACTCCTGTGTCTTTCTCTACCAGAATTATCTTTAGAGAGTTTTTACCAATACTTTTCTAACTCTAAGGCAACGTGACAACTATGAATTTATAGTAATAAATAGATATATTTACCTAAAACCGTCAGTTTGGTTCCTTGGCCAAAGTAAGCAGGCTGACTCTGGGTCACAGTGCAACATTACTGAGCATGAAACACTTATGTCTTTCTCTACCACAATTATCTTTGGAGAGTTTTTACTAGTACTTCTGTTTATACTGAGACTCTAAGGTAACATGACAACTATGAATTTACAGTAATAAATAGACATATTTACCTAAAACCGTCAGTTTGGTTCCTTGGCCAAAGTAAACAGGCTCAGTGTTGGTCACAGTGCAACATTACTGAGCACGAAACTCCTTTGTCTTTGTCTACCACAATTATCTTTAGAGAGTTTTTACTAATACTTATATCGATACTAACACTCTAAAGTAGTGTGGCAATTACAAATATAGTCATAAATGGAAATATTTACCTAAAACCGTCAGTTTGGTTCCTTGGCCAAAGTAAACAGGCTGACCCTGGGTCACAGTGCAAAACTACTGAGCATCAAACTCTTGTGTCTTTGTCTACCAGAATCATCTTCTGAAAGTTTTTACTAATACTTCTGTTGAAACTAAGACGCTAAAGCAGCGTGACAGTTACACATATACAGTAATAAATAGACATATTTACCTAAAACAGTCAGTTTGGTTCCTTGGCCAAAGTAAGCAGGCTGATTGTTGTTCACAGTGCAACATTACTGAGCATCAAACTCTTGTGCCTTTGTCTACCACAATCATCTTCTGAAAGTTTTCACTAATACTTCTGTTGATGTTAAGA
The DNA here is from genome assembly GCF_001640805.2 of Lates calcarifer. Taxonomy (NCBI): domain Eukaryota; kingdom Metazoa; phylum Chordata; class Actinopteri; family Centropomidae; genus Lates; species Lates calcarifer. The sequence goes on along the minus strand of NC_066851.1, from coordinate 20,365,339 downwards.
CTCTAAAGCAGCGTGACAACTACACATATACAATAATAAATAGACATATTTACCTAAAACAGTCAGTTTGGTTCCTTGGCCGAAGTAAGCAGGATTAGTGTAGGTCACGGTGCAAAAATACTGAGCATGAAACTCTTGTGTCTTTCTCTACCAGAATTATCTTCTGACCATTTTTGCTAATACTTCTGTTTATACTGAGACTCTAAGGCAACGTCACAACTATGAATATAGAGTAATAAATGAAAATATTTACCTAAAACCGTCAGTTTGGTTCCTTGGCCAAAGTAAGCAGGCTCATTGTAGTTCACAGTGTTCTTTGTTCAGCTCAATATTGCTGTCTTTTTGTAACAGCAGTTTTTCCTTCACCTTCATGTCAGCTTTTCTATTTTTTTAAGGTTTTTTTTTGCAGTGAATAGAAGCTGTGAGAGCGCCGACTTACCTAAAACAGTGAGTTTTGTTCCTTTTCCAAAGTAAGCTTCAGATCCAGTGTCACACTGACTGTCTCCTCTACCAAAAAGTCACAAAACGTAATAATCACCATTTTGAGACACAGTCTAATAATCCAGAGGATGAAGAGGGTTTAAACCTGAGAGATGAGCTTCATGGCATCCAAAGGTTTTGGTGTGTGTTGAGATGAGTTAAAGAAGAATCCAAATCCTCTGAATATGATTTAAAAGTAATTTTTCAAACTTCTTTCCAGCATGTTTTCTGCATATAAATTGATGTTTCAGTGTCAAAGTGTCCTGCCATCCTACACACTTACAGAATACTGATGTTTTCTGCTGTAACAAGTTTCCCGAGTTACATGTAGCCGTCTTCACAATGGTTGTCAATGGGAGGAGGTTTTTGTACGACGGCTCTATAGGATTGTATCACCGTGGCCCCCTGTCCCCACAGTGAAAAAGCATCACACAAAAACCTGATGTCTTTTTCATTCTCTCCTCTCTCCCTCCCCCACCCAGCTTCTCCATATCTCAGCCTCCATCTCTCTGTGTGACAGCAGCTGTGCAGGTCGGGCTGACTGATGCTTGAACGGGCTCCAACATGACTGCTGCTATTTCTGTGTCGCTAAGAAAAGAAGCAAGAACGAAAGGAAGGAAAAGGGAGACTGGTTTCTCTTTTTGAGTTTGTTTTGTAGCTGCTCAGAGGAAGTGACATCTGTCATGGTCACGCCTCTTTATCCACCCAGTTATCAGTGGAGAGACACACATTTACTCAGTGCTTTGCATAAAAGAAAGTGAGCTGCATAAAATGGATTCAATACTTACCAACAACATTTAAGTTAGGATGCAACAATTAGTGACTTCCTAAGTGATACGAAGAGGAGAATGTATCACAGTGGTATTAGGATCTGGTGAAGGTGGCACTAAGTTTAACTACTTTATAGGCTGCTGGGTCCTTTGATCTATAATGATACTCCATAATTTATTTGTTGATGATGTTTCATATTAATAATTTGAAACTGCAAAGAAACTAAAGCTGTCCAATCCATTTAGTGGTCATTAATACACAATATTAATTTCACCTCTGAAATGTAGAGCAGTAGAAGCAGAACCCCTATGTACCCCTATGTTAATGTTCCTATAAAATAAACATGTAAAATAAACATATCACATTAAACATATCAATTTTCTATTATAACATATTAATCTGTCTGTTGAGGTGTTACACTGGACATTTATGGTCTTATCAAAATGATTATTTAAGCAAATGATTGGTTGTATGACCAGTGTATTATACTTAAAAAAAAAAAAAAAACTTTTATATTTGCTTGCGGTACTTTACTAATTTTTATGATGTTATGTTATAGTCATACTGCAGAGGTCACTTATATGTCATATGTAATTCAGACTACTTCTTTGTCATACTGGCATTTTGAAAACAATTGTTTGCCCAGCTCCCATATAACATATTATCCTGACTATCCTGAGCACAATATATTTTTTAAATTCAAGTGTAATGCCACATGAGCCCTGCAGAGGTCAGTGCATGATAACCTCTTGAATTTAATGCACTGAACTTAAACTCTTGTCAGGCTGCACACAGAATTATAGTAAAATTAAAGCTGCGAGCAGCGTTGAACGGGCCCTCGCACCCGGCGCCCGTCGGGGGAGCGGCGACCGCGGGACCCCGGCAACCGCGGGGTCAACGCAGGTCGCAGGGCACACGCTGGCGTAACAGTTCACACTTCCCAGATGTTAAAATTTTAAATAAAAGCTTTTACGCTAATTATTTTCTGTGATAATATTTTTCAGAGCTCATCATCTGTGACAGCTCTTGGCTCTCTTGACTGTAACCTCTCTGTGGCAGCTTCTCACAGACTCAATCAACTCCTCTTCCCCTCCCCCTCAAACACAAACACAAACACACCCACACACACACACACAAACACACAGAGAAATACCCCCTCCCAAAAGGAGATAAAACTCAGTTTTAACTTGAGTTTACAAGCTTTGAGCTTTGAGCAAAAGCATTTTTTTAAGTTCTGTTATTGGGTGCATATATAAATCATTTATGCTTAAACAAGGCTTATAATGAAGTTATTTGAACAGTGAATATCTCATCTGCCTAAAGTCAGGGCGAAGCCACTAACCAGCTGTAGGGATGGGTATCATTAGGATTTTATCTTTATCCATACAGACCCCTATCAGTCCAGCTCAGACTGTTACTGGTTTAAGAGAGTGAAGTTTATAGCAATTTGCAAAATTTGGAGATTAGTGACAAACTAACCAGTTAGACTACATACAGACAAGCTTTCATTTTAGTTGTTAGTAACAGTTTGCCATGAGCTTAACCAGCGTGCTGTGCTTCGTGTTAAACATGTCATGAGACTGTGGACAACGCTGAAAATATTACTTTACTAACTACTGGCCGAACAGGCGCTTTTACAAAGAAAAGGTAAAGGCCAGCAGCTTTTACTTTTCAATGCACTTGTCGTCAACTTGAGTGGCTTATATTCAGCTGGTTCACCTCGACGCTGGAGGACCTAGTGAACTTTTCCTGTCGCCGTACACTGAGTAAGACGAAAAAATCAGCTGACCCCGTGTGAAATTTCCTAACTGATCAAAACCAAACTGTAAAGACAGCATCAATCCACGCTCAGCTTTGGTCAAGGGGAGACATATGGTAAGATTACATGAATTCATGTAATCTTCTTTGAGACTACAATTTCAGACTTAACTAAGTCATTCACTAGTGTCTTGGCAGCGTTTATGGGTTCTTTAGACAGGTCTCTAACTGGTTTTCTTTCCAGGGTCATTGAAATCTTTGGCTTCCTACCTCTGCCAGGCTTGTTCTGCACAGTGTGGCTCTCCTTGAATTTCTCGGTGACGCTTCTCATTTGAGTTCTTGACGCTTGGAAATGCTGTTATAACTTTGTATATCCTTCTCCTGCTTCCTAAGCATCGACAATTCTTCAAGTCTACAGTGATTTCCTTAGATTTTGGCATGATGCTTTCTCAAGTGACAGCTCAAATCTTAACTGAAGTTTTTATACCGCGTGTAAAGCAGCTCTTGGCTCTCCTGACTGTAACCTCTCTGTGGCAGCTTCTCACAGACTCAATCAACTCTTCTTCCCCTCCCCCCTCAAACACAAACACAAACACAAACACACACACACACACACACACACACACAGACACACACACACAGAGACCCCCTTCCAAAAACCCATCAAAGAGTAATACAATGGCTCCATCTATAGGATAAAGTAGAGAGTCGCAACAGGAAGTTACCCCAAAATCTGAGGTTTCAAACAGGAAGTTGGGTTTCCGGACTTTGACGGGCCAGAACCGGCACATGCTTCGACCAAAACTCACAATTTTCGGAGCCAGTCTTCCAAAAAATTCCTCAAGGAGGGGCTGACAACATTTGAAGTGAATCTGGTCACCCGTCTAGAAACTGGACATCACACTATAAAATATGTCATTTCCTGCTATAAATAGGTGGCGCTACAACAATTGTATGAATATTGACATATGGATGTGTGCAGATAGGTACCATTAACAATCCTGTAAAGTTTGATGCAGTTTGGACAAAGTATGGCCGAAATATAGCAAAAATAAAGCAACTTCCTGTTTCGTGGCGAGTAATCGAACTTTGAGGGGCCATAACTTCCACGCCCTTCAACAAAAACTCAAAATCTGCCGCAATTTAACATCGTCTATGTCTTAAGAACATACTATTAAGTTTTGAAGTCAATCGGATAATGCGTCTAGGACTAGTTCGCGTTCAAGCGACCCCTGGAAATGGCCAAAAACACACAATTTTTTCACCTTCCGGTCAAAATAAAAATACTTTCTGTTGGGTTTAGAATATGGCTCCAAGAGACTTTTTGGTGCGTCATGGGATGTTACATATGTGTGCAGATTTTCAGATTTTTAGGCGCAACGGGCTTGAGGGGCTGTTCCGTTTAAAAATGTAGGTGGCGCTACCGAGGCCATTTTACCACACCCATGCTCAAGACCCCTAAATTATTAAATTTTTCGCCGTGCCTGACGCGTCTGCAAATTTTGGTAAGTTTTCACGCATGTTAAGGCCCTCAAAAAGCCGATCTAAGAGGCGGAAAAAGAAGAAAAAAAATAATAATAATAATAATTAAAGCTGCGAGCAGCGTTGAACGGGCCCTCGCACCCGGCGCCCGTCGGGGGAGTGGCGACCGCGGGACTCCGGCAACCGCGGGGTCAACGCAGGTCGCGGGGTCAACGCAGGTCGCAGGGCACACGCTGGCGTAACAGTTCACACTTCCCAGATGTAAAAATTTAAAATAAAAGCTTTTACGCTAATTATTTTCTGTGATAATATTTTTCAGAGCTCATCATCTGTGACAGCTCTTGGCTCTCCTGACTGTAACCTCTCTGTGGCAGCTTCTCACAGACTCAATCAACTCCTCTTCCCCTCCCCCCTCAAACACAAACACAAACACACACACACACACACACACACACACAAACACAGAGAGAGATACCCCCTCCCAAAAGGAGATAAAACTCAGTTTTAACTTGAGTTTAAAAGCTTTGAGCTTTGAGCAAAAGCATTTTTTTTAAGTTCTGTTATTGGGTGCATATATAAATCATTTATGCTTAAACAAGGCTTATAATGAAGTTATTTGAACAGTGAATATCTCAGCTGCCTAAAGTCAGGGCGACGCCACTAACCAGCTGTAGGGATGGGTATCATTCGGATTTTATCTTTATCCATACAGACCCCTATCAGTCCAGCTCAGACTGTTACTGGTTTAAGAGAGTGAAGTTTATAGCAATTTGCAAAATTTGGAGATTAGTGACAAACTAACCAGTTAGACTACATACAGACAAGCTTTCATTTTAGCTGTTAGTAACAGTTTGCCATGAGCTTAACCAGCGTGCTGTGCTTCCTGTTAAACATGTCATGAGACTGTGGACAACGCTGAAAATATTACTTTACTAACTACTGGCTGAACAGGCGCTTTGACAAAGAAAAGGTAAAGGCCAGCAGCTTTTACTTTTCAATGCACTTGTCGTCAACTTGAGTGGCTTATATTCAGCTGGTTCACCTCGACGCCGGTGGATGTAGACATGCACTTTTCCTGTTGCCGTACACTGAGTAACACGAAAAAATCAGCTGACCCCTTGTGAAATTTCCTAACTGATCAAAACCAAACTGTAAAGACAGCATCAATCCACGCTCAGCTTTGGTCAAGGGGAGACATATGGTAAGATTACATGAATTCAAAATAACCTACAATTCCTTCAAATTAATTTGAAGCCAGTTTAATTTTTTGAGCCAGCTTTGACATCTGCAGATATGAGTTTCTGAAGAGGGGCCTGCTGAGGTTAGATGTGCTGAATAATATCCATTTTCATATCAGAAAAAACACTGCATTAAACATTGTCTTAGCTCACTGAGCTGAGGTCAACAGGTAATATAACCAACCTGTGAGGTGGCTCACCCCCGTAAGATAAACACATAAATGATCCCTGATAGAACCGATAATTAAAGGCACATCAGTGACAGGGAATGCTATTAAAACTAAACTATAAACTGGTGACATTAACTGCAAAAGAAGATTTTTATTGATACATTTCAGGTAGAATTTAGTTTTCAATAAGGGAAACAGTGTAAGAAACCTGAATTTGTTGCAACAAATTTAAAATAAAAGCTTTTATGCTAATTATTTTCTGTGATAATATTTTTCAGAGCTCATCATCTGTGACAGCTCTTGGCTCTCTTGACTGTAACCTCCCTGTGGCAGCTTCTCACAGACTCAATCAACTCCTCTTCCCCTCCCCCCTCAGACACACACACACACACACACACACAGAGACCCCCTTCCAAAAACCCATCAAAGAGTAATACAATGGCTCCATCTATAGGATAAAGTCGAGAGTCGCAACAGGAAGTTACCCCAAAATCTGAGGTTTCAAACAGGAAGTTGGGTTTCTGAACTTTGACAGGCCAGAACCGGCACACGCTTTGACCAAAACTCACAATTTTCGGAGGACTTCTTCCAAAAATTGTCAAGGAGAGGCTGACAACATTTGAAGTGAATCTGGTCACCCGTCTAGAAACAGGACATCACACTATAAAATATGTAATTTCCTGCTATAAATAGGTGGTGCTACAACAATTGTATGAATATTGACATATGGATGTGTGCAGATAGGTACCATTAACAATCCTGTAAAGTTTGATGCAGTTTGGACAAAGTATGGCCGAAATATAGCAAATATAAAGCAACTTCCTGTTTCGTGGCGAGTAATCGAACTTTGAGGGGCCATAACTTCCACGCCCTTCAATGAAAAGTCCGAAACTTTTGCAATTTAACTTCGTCTATGTCTTAAGAACAAATTATCAAATTTTGAAGTCAATCGGATAATGCGTCTAGGACTAGTTCGCGTTCAAGCGACCCCTGGAAATGGCCAAAAACACACAATTTTTTCACCTTCCGGTCAAAATAAAAATACTTTCTGTTGGGTTTAGAATATGGCTCCAAGAGACTTTTTGGTGCGTCATGGGATGTTACATATGTGTGCAGATTTTCAGATTTTTAGGCGCAACGGGCTTGAGGGGCTGTTCCGTTAAAAATGTAGGTGGCGCTACCGAGGCCATTTTGCCACACCCATGCTCAAGACCCCTAAATTCTTAAATTTTTCGCCGTGCCTGACGCGTCTGCAAATTTTCAGGAGTTTTGACGCATGTTAAGGCCCTCAAAAAGCCGATCAAAGAGGCGGAAAAAGAAGAAAAAAAATAATAATAATAATAATAATAATAAACCGAACGAAAACAAGAGGGTCTTGCAACTCGTTGCATGGCCCCGTTGGGCCCACGCAACTCGTTGCTCGGGCCCTAATTAAAGCTGCGAGCAGCGTTGAACGGGCCCTCGCACCTGGCGCCCGTCGGGGGAGCGGCGACCGCGGGACCCCGGCAACCGCGGGGTCAACGGCAGGTCGCAGGGCACACGCTGGCATAACAGTTCACACTTCCCAGATGTAAAAATTTTAAATAAAAGCTTTTATGCTAATTATTTTCTGTGATAATATTATTCAGAGCTCATCATCTGTGACAGATCATGGCTCTATTGACTGTAACCTCCCTGTGGCAGCTTCTCACAGACACAATCAACTCCTCTTCCCCTCCCCCCTCAGACACACAGACACACACACACAGAGACCCCCTTCCAAAAACCCATCAAAGAGTAATACAATGGCTCCATCTGTAGGATAAAGTAGAGAGTCGCAACAGGAAGTTACCCAAAATCTGAGGTTTCAAACAGGAAGTTGGGTTTCCGAACTTTGACGGGCCAGAACAGGCACACGCTTCGACCCAAACTCACAATTTTCGGAGCCAGTCTTCCAAAAATCCTTAAGTCTGTCCTGACAACATTTGAAGTGAATCTGGTCACCCGTCTAGAAACTGGACATCACACTATAAAATATGTCATTTCCTGCTATAAATAGGTGGTGCTACAACAATTGTATGAATATTGACATATGGATGTGTGCAGATAGGTACCATTAACAATCCTGTAAAGTTTGATGCAGTTTGGACAAAGTATGGCCGAAATATAGCAAATTTAAAGCAACTTCCTGTTTTGTGGCGAGTGATCGAACTTTGAGGGGCCATAACTTCCACGCCCTTCAATGAAAAGTCCGAAACTTTTGCAATTTAACTTCGTCTATGTCTTAAGAACAAATTATCAAATTTTGAAGTCAATGGGATAATGCGTCTAGGACTAGTTCGCGTTCAAGCGACCCCTGGAAATGGCCAAAAACACACAATTTTTTCACCTTCCGGTCAAATAAAAATACTTTCTGTTGGGTTTAGAATATGGCTCCAAGAGACTTTTTGGTGCGTCATGGGATGTTACATATGTGTGCAGATTTTCAGATTTTTAGGCGCAACGGGCTTGAGGGGCTGTTCCGTTAAAAATGTAGGTGGCGCTACCGAGGCCATTTTGCCACACCCATGCTCAAGACCCCTAAATTCTTAAATTTTTCGCCGTGCCTGATGCGTCTGCAAATTTTCAGGAGTTTTGACGCATTTTAAGGCCCTCAAAAAGGCGATCAAAGAGGCGGAAAAAAGAAAAAAAATAATAATAATAATAATTAAAGCTGCGAGCAGCGTTGAACGGGCCCTCGCACCCGGCGCCCGTCGGGGGAGCGGCGACCGCGGGACCCCGGCAACGCGCGGGGTCAACGCAGGTCGCAGGGCACACGCTGGCGTAACAGTTCACACTTCCCAGATGTAAAAATTTTAAATAAAAGCTTTACGCTAATTATTTTCTGTGATAATATTTTTCAGAGCTCATCATCTGTGACAGCTCTTGGCTCTCTTGACTGTAACCTCCCTGTGGCAGCTTCTCACAGACTCAATCAACTCCTCTTCCCCTCCCCCTCAGACACACACAGACACACACACACAAGAGACCCCCTCCAAAAACCCATCAAAGAGTAATACAATGGCTCCATCTGTAGGATAAAGTAGAGAGTCGCAACAGGAAGTTACCCCAAAATCTGAGGTTTCAAACAGGAAGTTGGGTTTCCGAACTTTGACGGGCCAGAACCGGCACACGCTTCGACCAAACTCACAATTTTCGGAGCCAGTCTTCCAAAAATCCTTAAGTCTGTCCTGACAACATTTGAAGTGAATCTGGTCACCCGTCTAGAAACTGGACATCACACTATAAAATATGTCATTTCCTGCTATAAATAGGTGGTGCTACAACAATTGTATGAATATTGACATATGGATGTGTGCAGATAGGTACCATTAACAATCCTGTAAAGTTTGATGCAGTTTGGACAAAGTATGGCCGAAATATAGCAAATTTAAAGCAACTTCCTGTTTTGTGGCGAGTGATCGAACTTTGAGGGGCCATAACTTCCACGCCCTTCAATGAAAAGTCCGAAACTTTTGCAATTTAACTTCGTCTATGTCTTAAGAACAAATTATCAAATTTTGAAGTCAATCGGATAATGCGTCTAGGACTAGTTCGCGTTCAAGCGACCCCTGGAAATGGCCAAAAACACACAATTTTTTCACCTTCCGGTCAAAATAAAAATACTTTCTGTTGGGTTTAGAATATGGCTCCAAGAGACTTTTTGGTGCGTCATGGGATGTTACATATGTGTGCAGATTTTCAGATTTTTAGGCGCAACGGGCTTGAGGGGTTCCGTTAAAAATGTAGGTGGCGCTACCGAGGCCATTTTGCCACACCCATGCTCAAGACCCCTAAATTCTTAAATTTTTCGCCGTGCCTGACGTTTTCAGGTTTTGACGCATGTTAAGGCCCTCAAAAAGGCGATCAAAGAGGCGGAAAAAGAAAAAAATAATAATAATAATAATTTAAAGCTGCGAGCAGCGTTGAACGGGCCCTCGCACCCGGCGCCGTCGGGGGAGCGGCGACGCGGGACCCCGGCAACCGCGGGGTCAACGCAGGTCGCAGGGCACACGCTGGCGTAACAGTTCACACTTCCGAGATGTAAAAATTTAAAATAAAAGCTTTTATGCTAATTATTTTCTGTGATAATATTTTTCAGAGCTCATCATCTGTGACAGCTCTTGGCTCTCCTGACTGTAACCTCTCTGTGGCAGCTTCTCACAGACTCAATCAACTCCTCTTCCCCTCCCCCTCAAACACAAACACAAACAAACACACACACACACAAACACACAGAGATACCCTCCCAAAAGGAGATAAAACTCAGTTTTAACTTGAGTTTACAAGCTTTGAGCTTTGAGCAAAAGCATTTTTTTGCAAGTTCTGTTATTGGGTGCATATATAAATCATTTATGCTTAAACAAGGGTTATAATGAAGTATTTGAACAGTGAATATCTCATCTGCCTAAAGTCAGGGCGAAGCCACTAACCAGCTGTAGGGATGGGTATCATTAGGATTTTATCTTTATCCATACAGACCCCTATCAGTCCAGCTCAGACTGTTACTGGTTTAAGAGAGTGAAGTTTATAGCAATTTGCAAAATTTGGAGATTAGTGACAAACTAACCAGTTAGACTACATACAGACAAGCTTTCATTTTAGCTGTTAGTAACAGTTTGCCATGAGCTTAACCAGCGTGCTGTGCTTCGTGTTAAACATGTCATGAGACTGTGGACAACGTTTGAGCCAGCTTTGACATCTGCAGATATGAGTTTCTGAAGAGGGGCCTGCTGAGGTTAGATGTGCTGAATAATATCCATTTTCATATCAGAAAAACACACTGCATTAAACATTGTCTTAGCTCACTGAGCTGAGGTCAACAGGTAATATAACCAACCTGTGAGGTGGCTCACCCCGTAAGATAAACACATAAATGATCCCTGATAGAACCGATAATTAAAGGCACATCAGTGACAGGGAATGCTATTAAAACTAAACTATAAACTGGTGACATTAACTGCAAAAGAAGATTTTTATTGATACATTTCAGGTAGAATTTAGTTTTCAATAAGGAAAATGCTGTAAGAAACCTGAATTTGTTGCAACAAATTTAAAATAAAAGCTTTTATGCTAATTATTTTCTGTGATAATATTTTTCAGAGCTCATCATCTGTGACAGCTCTTGGCTCTCTGACTGTAACCTCCCTGTGGCAGCTTCTCACAGACTCAATCAACTCCTCTTCCCTCCCCTCAAACACACACACACAGACACACACACACAGAGACCCCCTTCCAAAAACCCATCAAAGAGTAATACAATGGCTCCATCTGTAGGATAAAGTAGAGAGTCGCAACAGGAAGTTACCCCAAAATCTGAGGTTTCAAACAGGAAGTTGGGTTTCCGAACTTTGACGGGCCAGAACCGGCACACGCTTCGACCCAAACTCACAATTTTCGGAGGACTTCTTCCAAAAATTGTCAAGGAGGGGCTGACAACATTTGAAGTGAATCTGGTCACCCGTCTAGAAACTGGACATCACACTATAAAATATGTCATTTCCTGCTATAAATAGGTGGTGCTACAACAATTGTATGAATATTGACATATGGATGTGTGCAGATAGGTACCATTAACAATCCTGTAAAGTTTGATGCAGTTTGGACAAAGTATGGCCGAAATATAGCAAAAATAAAGCAACTTCCTGTTTCGTGGCGAGTAATCGAACTTTGAGGGGCCATAACTTCCACGCCCTTCAACAAAAACTCAAAATCTGCCGCAATTTAACATCGTCTATGTCTTAAGAACATACTATTAAGTTTTGAAGTCAATGGGATAATGCGTCTAGGACTAGTTCGCGTTCAAGCGACCCCTGGAAATGGCCAAAAACACACAATTTTTTCACCTTCCGGTCAAAATAAAAATACTTTCTGTTGGGTTTAGAATATGGCTCCAAGAGACTTTTTGGTGCGTCATGGGATGTTACATATGTGTGCAGATTTTCAGATTTTTAGGCGCAACGGGCTTGAGGGGCTGTTCCGTTTAAAAATGTAGGTGGCGCTACCGAGGGCATTTTACCACGCCCATGCTCAAGACCCCTAAATTATTAAATTTTTCGCCGTGCCTGACGCGTCTGCAAATTTTGGTAAGTTTTCACGCATGTTAAGGCCCTCAAAAAGCCGATCTAAGAGGCGGAAAAAGAAGAAAAAAATAATAATAATAATAATTAAAGCTGCGAGCAGCGTTGAACGGGCCCTCGCACCCGGCGCCCGTCGGGGGAGCGGCGACCGGGGACCCGGCAACCGCGGGGTCAACGCAGGTCGCAGGGCACACGCTGGCGTAACAGTTCACACTTCCAGATGTAAAAATTTTAAATAAAAGCTTTTATGCTAATTATTTTCTGTGATAATATTTTTCAGAGCTCATCATCTGTGACAGCTCTTGGCTCTCCTGACTGTAACCTCTCTGTGGCAGCTTCTCACAGACTCAATCAACTCCTCTTCCCCTCCCCCTCAAACACACACACACAACACACACAAACACAGAGAAATACCCCCTCCCAAAAGGAGATAAAACTCAGTTTAACTTGAGTTTACAAGCTTTGAGCTTTGAGCAAAAGCATTTTTTTAAGTTCTGTTATTGGGTGCATATATAAATCATTTATGCTTAAACAAGGCTTATAATGAAGTTATTTGAACAGTGAATATCTCATCTGCCTAAAGTCAGGGCGAAGCCACTAACCAGCTGTAGGGATGGGTATCATTAGGATTTTATCTTTATCCATACAGACCCCTATCAGTCCAGCTCAGACTGTTACTGGTTTAAGAGAGTGAAGTTTATAGCAATTTGCAAAATTTGGAGATTAGTGACAAACTAACCAGTTAGACTACATACAGACAAGCTTTCATTTTAGCTGTTAGTAACAGTTTGCCATGAGCTTAACCAGCGTGCTGTGCTTCCTGTTAAACATGTCATGAGACTGTGGACAACGCTGAAAATATTACTTTACTAACTACTGGCCGAACAGGCGCTTTGACAAAGAAAAGGTAAAGGCCAGCAGCTTTTACTTTTCAATGCACTTGTCGTCAACTTGAGTGGCTTATATTCAGCTGGTTCACCTCGACGCCGGGCCTAGTGCACTTTTCCTGTCGCCGTACACTGAGTAACACGAAAAAATCAGCTGACCCCCGTGTGAAATTTCCTAACTGATCAAAACCAAACTGTAAAGACAGCATCAATCCACGCTCAGCTTTGGTCAAGGGGAGACATATGGTAAGATTACATGAATTCATGTAATCTTCTTTGAGGCTACAATTTCAGACTTAACTAAGTCATTCACTAGTGTCTTGGCAGCGTTTATGGGTTTTTAGACAGGTCTCTCACTGGTTTTCTTTCCAGGGTCATTGAAATCTTTGCTTCCTACCTCTGCCAGGCTTGTTCTGCACAGTGTGGCTCTCCTTGAATTTCTCGTGACGCTTCTCATTTGAGTTCTTGACGCTTGGAAATGCTGTGATAACTTTGTATATCCTTCTCCTGCTTCCTGAGCATCGACAATTCTTCAAGTCTACAGTGATTTCCTTAGTTTTTGGCATGATGCTTTCTCAAGTGACAGCTCAAATCTTAACTGAAGTTTTTATACCGCGTGTAAAGCAGCTCTTGGCTCTCCTGACTGTAACCTCTCTGTGGCAGCTTCTCACAGACTCAATCAACTCCTCTTCCCTCCCCCCTCAAACACAAACACAAACACACACACACACACACACACACACACAGAGACCCCTTCCAAAAACCCATCAAAGAGTAATACAATGGCTCCATCTATAGGATAAAGTAGAGAGTCGCAACAGGAAGTTACCCCAAAATCTGAGGTTTCAAACAGGAAGTTGGGTTTCCGAACTTTGACGGGCCAGAACCGGCACACGCTTCGACCAAAACTCACAATTTTCGGAGGACAGTCTTCCAAAAATCGTCAAGGAGGGGCTGACAACATTTGAAGTGAATCTGGTCACCCGTCTAGAAACTGGACATCACACTATAAAATATGTCATTTCCTGCTATAAATAGGTGGCGCTACAACAATTGTATGAATATTGACATATGGATGTGTGCAGATAGGTACCATTAACAATCCTGTAAAGTTTGATGCAGTTTGGACAAAGTATGGCCGAAATATAGCAAATTTAAAGCAACTTCCTGTTTCGTGGCGAGTGATCGAACTTTGAGGGGCCATAACTTCCACGCCCTTCAATGAAAAGTCCGAAACTTTTGCAATTTAACTTCGTCTATGTCTTAAGAACAAATTATCAAATTTTGAAGTCAATCGGATAATGCGTCTAGGACTAGTTCGCGTTCAAGCGACCCCTGGAAATGGCCAAAAACACACAATTTTTTCACCTTCCGGTCAAAATAAAAATACTTTCTGTTGGGTTTAGAATATGGCTCCAAAGACTTTTTGGTGCGTCATGGGATGTTACATATGTGTGCAGATTTTCAGATTTTTAGGCGCAACGGGCTTGAGGGGCTGTTCCGTTAAAAATGTAGGTGGCGCTACCGAGGCCATTTTGCCACACCCATGCTCAAGACCCCTAAATTCTTAAATTTTTCGCCGTGCCTGACGCGTCTGCAAATTTTCAGGAGTTTTGACGCATGTTAAGGCCCTCAAAAAGGCGATCAAAGAGGCGGAAAAAGAAGAAAAAAAATAATAATAATAATAATAATAAAACAACGCAAGTAATAATAATGAAAACAAGAGGGTCCTTGCAACTCGTTGCATGGCCCCGTTGGGCCCACGCAACTCGTTGCTCGGGCCCTAATTAAAGCTGCGAGCAGCGTTGAACGGGCCCTCGCACCCGGCGCCCGTCGGGGGAGCGGCGACCGCGGACCCCGGCAACCGCGGGGTCAACGCAGGTCGCAGGGCACACGCTGGCGTAACAGTTCACACTTCCGAGATGTAAAAATTTAAATAAAAGCTTTTATGCTAATTATTTTCTGTGATAATATTTTTCAGAGCTCATCATCTGTGACAGCTCTTGGCTCTCCTGACTGTAACCTCTCTGTGGCAGCTTCTCACAGACTCAATCAACTCCTCTTCCCCTCCCCCTCAAACACAAACACAAACACACACACACACACAGATACCCCTCCCAAAAGGAGATAAAACTCAGTTTTAACTTGAGTTTACAAGCTTTGAGCTTTGAGCAAAAGCATTTTTTTGCAAGTTCTGTTATTGGTGCATATATAAATCATTTATGCTTAAACAAGGGTTATAATGAAGTTATTTGAACAGTGAATATCTCATCTGCCTAAAGTCAGGGCGAAGCCACTAACCAGCTGTAGGGATGGGTATCATTAGGATTTTATCTTTATCCATACAGACCCCTATCAGTCCAGCTCAGACTGTTACTGGTTTAAGAGAGTGAAGTTTATAGCAATTTGCAAAATTTGGAGATTAGTGACAAACTAACCAGTTAGACTACATACAGACAAGCTTTCATTTTAGCTGTTAGTAACAGTTTGCCATGAGCTTAACCAGCGTGCTGTGCTTCGTGTTAAACATGTCATGAGACTGTGGACAACGTTTGAGCCAGCTTTGACATCTGCAGATATGAGTTTCTGAAGAGGGGCCTGCTGAGGTTAGATGTGCTGAATAATATCCATTTTCATATCAGAAAAAACACTGCATTAAACATTGTCTTAGCTCACTGAGCTGAGGTCAACAGGTAATATAACCAACCTGTGAGGTGGCTCACCCCCGTAAGAAAACACATAAATGATCCCTGATAGAACCGATAATTAAAGGCACATCAGTGACAGGGAATGCTATTAAAACTAAACTATAAACTGGTGAACTGAAAGAAGATTTTTATTGATACATTTCAGGTAGAATTTAGTTTTCAATAAGGAAAAATGCTGTAAGAAACCTGAATTTGTTGCAACAAATTTAAAATAAAAGCTTTTATGCTAATTATTTTCTGTGATAATATTTTTCAGAGCTCATCATCTGTGACAGCTCTTGGCTCTCCTGACTGTAACCTCCCTGTGCAGCTTCTCACAGACTCAATCAACTCCTCTTCCCCTCCCCCCTCAAACACACACACACAGACACACACACACAGAGACCCCCTTCCAAAAACCCATCAAAGAGTAATACAATGGCTCCATCTGTAGGATAAAGTAGAGAGTCGCAACAGGAAGTTACCCCAAAATCTGAGGTTTCAAACAGGAAGTTGGGTTTCCGAACTTTGACGGGCCAGAACCGGCACACGCTTCGACCCAAACTCACAATTTTCGGAGGACTTCTTCCAAAAATTGTCAAGGAGGGGCTGACAACATTTGAAGTGAATCTGGTCACCCGTCTAGAAACTGGACATCACACTATAAAATATGTCATTTCCTGCTATAAATAGGTGGCGCTACAACAATTGTATGAATATTGACATATGGATGTGTGCAGATAGGTACCATTAACAATCCTGTAAAGTTTGATGCAGTTTGGACAAAGTATGGCCGAAATATAGCAAAAATAAAGCAACTTCCTGTTTCGTGGCGAGTAATCGAACTTTGAGGGGCCATAACTTCCACGCCCTTCAACAAAAACTCAAAATCTGCCGCAATTTAACATCGTCTATGTCTTAAGAACATACTATTAAGTTTTGAAGTCAATGGGATAATGCGTCTAGGACTAGTTCGCGTTCAAGCGACCCCTGGAAATGGCCAAAACACACAATTTTTTCACCTTCCGGTCAAAATAAAAAATACTTTCTGTTGGGTTTAGAATATGGCTCCAAGAGACTTTTTGGTGCGTCATGGGATGTTACATATGTGTGCAGATTTTCAGATTTTTAGGCGCAACGGGCTTGAGGGGCTGTTCCGTTTAAAAATGTAGGTGGCGCTACCGAGGGCATTTTACCACGCCCATGCTCAAGACCCCTAAATTATTAAATTTTTCGCCGTGCCTGACGCGTCTGCAAATTTTGGTAAGTTTTCACGCATGTTAAGGCCCTCAAAAAGCCGATCTAAGAGGCGGAAAAAGAAGAAAAAAATAATAATAATAATAATAATAATAATAATAATAATAGAAAAAAGTTCCTTGCAACTCGTTGCATGGCCCGTTAATAAT